>NC_056609.1:1223303-1360803 GCF_018340385.1 Cyprinus carpio
CGTGTTTTTGTAAGAAAAAAAAATCTATAGTCAAAATGTAATAATCACTTTAATGTAGCTTGCACCAACAGTTGTACACGGAAGCAGCTCCGGGAGCATGACGTATGTGGTTGGCGTTGGTGTGAAAACCAACGTTTGTTAACAGCATCAAAGGAAGCAAAGTTTCCTTACTTTAGCAAAGAAAAACCAGTCTCCTCTTGGCTTAAATCGAAATCCTCCTAAATTCTTCTTTACAAACCCACTAATTAGTGGCAGTTGTTTTGTTTTGATCTCTCCCCTGCACTTCTGTGTTCGTCACTTTTGAGCAGCGCATACGCAAAGCCGACCTCCATACGTCATCCGCCCGGAACTGCTTCTGTGTACCACAGTGAGCACAAGCTAGATTCAATTGATTATTAAATTTTGAATATGGAAATTTTTCTTACAGATACGCATTGATTCGCTACAGAAGGCCTTTGTTCACACCCCGGAGCTGTGTGAGACACTTTTTTTTTTATGGATGGGCGCTTTTTATTTAACTTCTTTTGGACTGATGCATAGAACATGAAACAGCTTGAAAGATCAAAGACTATTTTTAATATAACTCTGGGTTTGTCTGAAAGAAGAAAATCATATACACCTAGGAATTTATGGGCTAATTTTCATTTTTGGGTGAACTAACCCTTTAAGTGTGTCAGGTATCCTTAAGCATTATCAACTTTCCAGAAAAAAAAGAAGAAAACACACACACACACACACACACACACACACACACACACACACACACACACACACACACACACACACACACACACACACACACACACACACAAATTAACCACCTGTCATACAAAGAACACATATCACAATCCCATCAGTTTTCAGTGGATATAATCCATGCCACCACATTTTCCCCTCATTGAATATCCTGTTTCACCTGCAAATAGATGGAAGAAAAACAGGCAGTGAATGCTGTTTCATGTTGACTTTACAGCTGGTCACTGGTACTACTCCATTGTGTGGCACTTTTAAAATTCACTCATTATACATAAGGAATACATCTCACATGAACTACAGAGCTCCTTGGAGAAATGCAAGGAAGCCAGAGCCAATATGGGAAAAGACAGGACATTTTTCTACATAAAGCATGTTCAGTAGAGTACATGAAGAAACTGCATAGCTGATGAAGTTTCATCCTCGTTAAAGTGATTTTCTCTCCCAGCAAATTTTGATTTCAGTGAATGCTGAAGAAAATGCAATAAAGTGCAAAATGACCAGAAACATGTTATAAAAAGCAAGATATACATAAAGCATGATAACAACCAGATTAATGGATGTCCTCATTCAAGTTTCATGGGATAAACCTCCAGTTTGGACCCACTACATGGAAGTTCAGATTCTAAATGCAGTGTTCAGAAGAAATCCACATTAATTTGAGCATTGCAAGCTTTTTACTTGGAAAAAAATAAGAAAAAGATTGATTTAATGGTAAAAAGACTCCTTAGTTGCATACATTTTGGAGACCTAAATGTTGGGATAAATTATTAAATGTCATCTAGAAACAAGTTGAAATTGCACTCTCCTTTTCATTCGGAATATTCTAGAACTGTAGATCCCTTAAAACTTTCAGTGAGTTAGTTAATCTTTGTACTGGTTTTCTTTGTAATGAATCTATATATGCAAATAACACAGTCTGTCCAAATTACTATCCAAATAAATCCATTCCAGATTAAAATAACTGAATACTGAGTTAAATGGTATTATCATTCAGTCATTCATTTCAGCATCTGATTTATATAGTAATCCAATTCAACCAGTTCAGCTGATACAGTTCAATATATGGATCTCTTCAAACAATTCAATGATAAGAACTAGAACAAAACGATTTATCAGAGATTTGGCCATTCACAGCCAGAAAGTCGAAGGCAGCTAGATCAAGGTCTGAAGCAATACTGCACCAGTGGGATGGTAATATCTGTACTGTAAGTTGCTTTACGTTAAAGCTTCTGCAAAATGGCTACTGGTTCATTTCAGATGGCATTTTTCTGTAGATGTGTGTTTGTTTTTTTTGAGGTACTTTAAACTTGATTGTGCAAGAGGAATTGATCTGCATCGCTGGAGTTGTGCATCAGTTGACTAGTGTGCCACACAAAACACTTTTAGCAGTGCATGCAAGTTATTCATGAGTAAAACCACAAATCTGTAGAAAGAGTAATAAACATGCAATATACTCAGATCCCCAGCTCTCAAAGCGCTCAGTTTAACCATAATATGTAAAGTATTTTAAGTCACTAAACATACTCCAGTCCAGAGGATTGCATCTATCATCCATGAATCAAAGACAAATCAACATTAAAACAGCATTAACATCTATTGTATGCCTATTAAATGGGTGGTATAAATGCTAATTTTTAATTGGTTAATTCTGAGCATGGAGACACCCGTTGGTTGGTCGCTCCACCCATACATGCCTTTATGTTCATGTATGTAATATTTTATATATGATATGTTTTCAGTCTGATGAGCATGATTTAGTTATTAATGACATTCTCTGTCTGTGAGTGTTATGTTTTTGCCAAACTCTCATTAAATATTCATTATTTGTTTCTGTGCATGGATGCTTGCTATGTTATTAAGCACTGAAGGCCACTTTTTATTTGTAATGTCTTTGTTTCTCGAGTAAAGGTCTGACAAAGTGTTTTCATTAGCATGTTTAATTGGTTATATGCAGCAGTACATTAGAGGGGCTTTACCAATTAATTTAGAACTTGTTGTCTGATAATGTTTCTGGTTTCAAAGGATATTACTCTGAAAGGATATTACTTCTATGAAAAACATCTATGAAGTGCTTAAAATCACCACAGAAAATGTGTTTGAAAGAAGAAATGTGAAGCTAATATTTCAGTTATATTTTATATGAATTCTTTCTTGCAGGGTTTTATTATTATTATTATTATTATTATTATTATTATTTTTTGCACTGTAAAATTTAGTAGTTTTATATTATCAATTAAATTGTTGTGTGTGGATTTTTTATTTTTCTAAAAAGCTTCTTTTTCATCTTCTTTTGCGCATCATGCTTGTTCCTGGCAGTGTAGTCAAAGTTAACTGAAACTATTAAAAATCGTTTTCAGGTAATTAAAATATAGCTAAACAAATCTGACAGAAGCACATAAAAAATACTTAAACTTCTTTCTTGCAGGTGTTTTTTTTATATTAAAACTTAAATTAAATTTAAAATGAAAAATAAAACGAATTCAAAATATTAATAAATACTGTAATACTATAGATAACATTAATAACACTGGTTACTGGATTTAGGCTGTATAGGGTGCACAGACAAACATCATTTTATCACTGAATGTTAACTATAATTTCAAAATTTATGTATTAAGATTAATCTGATTACAATAGACTCATTTTTAGATTAACCATTCCTTTAACTTGTATTAAACCTGGAACATATTCAAGATTTTATTTTATTTTATTTTATTTTATTTTATTTTATTTTATTTTATTTTTTATCTTGACTGTGGAAAAAGTTACAGACAGAAAGTAAAAACAACTTTTTCTGTGCTAAAGTTGCTTGAAAACAGACTGAGTGACAAAATTTTCGAGAACCTCAGTTAAATCAAATTGTGTAAATTATTTAATCGTGGTCTACTCTTCTAAAATTATTTAAAGACTTATAATTGCAGTTTAGCTTCCCTCGCCTCATCTTGGAGTGGGGATTTCTACTGGGAGCGATCCCAATCAGAGAGTGGTATAAAGTTACAGTCTGTGTATAAAAATATCTCTGTAATGTCTGGCAAATTGCTGAAAACTATTGCCCTGAATGTAGACCAAACACAAGGCGTTATTTTTGTAAAGGGGGGATCGAGGAGTATTGGCGTGAGTGAATGAGCGCTCTAACTCTCCCACAGTTTCTTTAACGTCTGCCGTGCTTGTCATTTCCGCTCTGCGTTACTCTGTGTGCTGGGAGATAAACATTTATACAGTTGAGAATGTTTCTGTTTCATAAGCTGTCAGTACTCATTTTCTGTATTTTCTTTGGTGGCACTTTGGTCTTCTGCTCTGGAGTTGATGTTTTCTAAGGGGTCCCATGGTAAAATCTAAAATGTTCCACAAATTCCACAAATAGGGTACAAAATAACTTTTTGTCACCCATTTTTTCCCCCAGCATATACTTTCTGAAAGGAGCTGTTTCAACTTCAGAAAATATTGGCCATCAACTTTAGGACATATACTAGTAACTATATATTATATATGCTGTTTTATTTTCCATTCCTTTTCTGTAGAGTTTGCCATTTTTATAACCCTGTTACCAAGATTTGAGATCTTACTGATTTTGTGTAATTTGAATGGGTAACAGGGTTGCAAGTAACACAATTTCACGATAATTTGACATTGTCATTCAGTAGCAGCAAATATTGGCTTAGGGTTACTGACAAACTGTGATATCCTGATTTCATCCTGGTGCATTTATGATTAAAATATAATACACATCATATAATATGATGTGTATTATATTTTTGCTTTATCAAATAAACAGATACTGATGATGATGATGATACTTTTATATCATTATTTTATTTTATTTAATAATTTAATTTACTTTTTTTTTTTTATAAAAAGAATGTCAAGACTGTTGGGGTATGACAGGCCAAAATCACCATTTTAAGGTGATTTTATGTTTGATTTTGTAAATTTGCTGTATATAGAATTAGATAATTTTTATGATGGCTTAATTTTATTTTAGAAAGCAAGGCACATGGCAACTCCTTCAATACTGTTTTAATCATTGGTTGAGAAATTGCTTAAGAGAAGCCCAGAGTGCAGACTGAATCTAGACAAAGAAGTTCAAATGGATTAGCGTTTGGTTTTGATGAGTTTACTATTTTTGAATGGAATGAGTGTGAATGGATGAATGAGAAGGTGTGTCCAGACGTTTGACTGGTGGTGACATGTTAGATACTGTACATAATGCTCTGCTGCAAGAGAGAGGCGGCCACAGCAAGGATTATGGGCATTGTGCCGGATGCCTTTCCAATGAGGCATCACTTGTGTTTTGAGTTTCCACCTGTAAAGAACCTGAGAACAGGATTAATTTGTCATCAGATAGACTAAAGAAACTTACTCAGTATCACCATTTCCACTTCATCAACACATCCAACAAACACAGATAATCCAGTCTTGTATCAACATGTGAAGAGCCCGCAAGAATGGACCTGCCAAGCACAACAAACAACTACACGTGTTCGCCTTTACCGCTTAGGCCTTTTTTAAATACGATTATTTTCATTTTAGACACCAACACAGGTCAATCAGACATATTCATTTCAAATACCTTTTAAGTATCAACTTTCCTCATATGATTTTCTTTAAAATATTAATAGGAATAGTACACCCAAAAATGAAGATTTTCTGAAAATGTACTCACCCCAGGCCATCTAAGATGTAGTTTTGATTAGTAAATTTGGAGAAATTTAGCATTACTTCAATTGTTCACCAATGGATCCTCTGCAGTGAATGGGTGCCGTCAGAATGAGAGTCCAAACAGCTGATAAAATCATCACAATAATCCACACGACTGCAGTCCATCAGTTATCATCTTATGAAGCGAAAAGCTGCATGTTTGTAAGAAGCAACTCCATAATTCCTTAGTAAAAAAGTTATATATTTAAAATACATTCATTTCATACTTTGTATATTTCAAATCTATTAACATATTTAATGACATATCGCTCATGACTTACTGATATAAAAATTATAATTAAACTTTATTTGGAGTACTACAGTACTTGTGCACAATGCACATTACTTAATATTAAGCCTAAAATGTTTTAATTTCACTACTGATGAGGATTTTAAGATCTTTGAACAATATCAGTCTTTAAATGCAAGATATTTGAAGTGTACCAGAAGTATACTTGCAATAGTTCCACTTTAGCACAATCACGTATACTTCAGTATATCTTCAGTTGGACTTCAGCAGTATTTCCACACAATTAAAATACATTAAGCACAAAATTAGTTTTTCCAATTTAGCAGACTATAAGTATCCCAGTATATCAAAAGTACAATTGCAGGGTATTTTTTTATTAAGCACATAAATATGTAAATGTATTTGTAATATACTTAGTATGTAATAAATGTATTTCACATACTTTTTAGTATATGTTTTTTTTACTTGGTTTAAGACATTTTTAACTTCAAACTGTTGAGTCTCCTGTCCATAATAATTTCAATCTTGGATGGCCTGAGCGTGAGTGAATTTTCAGCTTTTTTTTTTTAATTCGTGTGATCTTCATCTCAGATGTTTCTCTTTAACTTTGTTTTTTTTTTTAAACTAGTTTTCTCCTATCTTTGATGCTCATTTGTAAAGCATAGAAAATCTCCCTGTAGTGCGTAGGGAAACTTTGTACGTTTTGCTGCATTTCTATTCTTGGGCATGTCGATTAGGCCTCTGATCGGATAATTATGAGAGTGGATTGAAAATCATGCATATATTGTGTTTTTGAAGAGGAGATTGCTGTAATTAATGTAATGCACAACGAAATGATAATTTCTCTTCATTCGTTTAGCATAAGTTTCAGCAAGTATGTGCTGTGTATTTTCTCTCACTTTATTTGTTTTTCATATTTGTGGTTGTTAGCATGACAAACATTTTGCACTGTAATTAAGTATTTGAGTTAATAACAAAATGAAGTTGTGTCTAAAAGACCTGCATTTGAAATTAAATATAGGCTAGTGTCACCACACATTCAGAACAGTACACAGACACAGAGTCAGATTTGAGCTGTTATTATAGGCAGACCTAACACATGGACCCCATATCCCTGATCTTAATGGGGCCTACTGTACTTGGTTTTGGCGGAATTGCAGCGAATCAAAAACGTGTATCCAAAAGAAGCAACCATCTATGTTTGGATGCCAGCTGCAACTTTAAATTCACTTTGGGAATTCTATTGTGCATACTGCACAAACTGTCTGTGTTGTTTTAGCGTCTGATTCATGCAGTCAAGTAACTGAACACTCCCAAAAAATGCACACACAAAAAGAAAATGATCAGAAATGGACTATTGAGATCTATTAAGAACTTGATCAGCATTGACTAGTTTTAGTCTTAAAGCTAGTTGATAAATATACAGCTGGTCTGGTCTATAAAACTTTTGAGTTTAATAATGTTGAGTTTAAATGTTGACATGATTAATGCTTTAAAAATATTAGTAAAGTAGAAAAGTAGTAAAGTTTTTTTTTTTTTTTCTCACAGTAGAAACAACGACATGAGGTTGATTAAATGATGACAGAATTATCATTTTTGGGTGATGTGCATCAAATCCATTAGACATGTTTGTGAAACACTAATTGAACACTTTGTTCACAAAAGCTTATTGCAAAACCTTCTGTTGATAAATAGATTTAATGCTTTGTGCATTTTAAGACCAAAAACAAAACAAAACCAAAAAAAAAAAAAAAAAAAAAAAACAGCTATGTGGCAAAACTCTGCATGCAGGTTATTTTTTTATTTATTTTTTTTTTTTTTTGTGATTCTGACACATAGCATAATGCTGCTAATGCCTGCAGTACAAAAACTTGTTCCTTTTATTTCATGCACTCTAATAAATACGGGCTGCTTTCGTGTGCGATGTGAAACAGGTCTTAAATAAAATGGATGCATGTTTATGCTGCAAAGAATGAGAATGGCTTAATTTAAATAGCTTGACATAGTGCAGCTAGCGCCTGGTTAAACTGAATATTTGATGGTCATGATGCACTCTTTTTTTACTGAAATACAGTGTGCAAAAATGGCAAAGCTTTGTAATAAATTCTCTTCTCAGTTCAAGTCATCCAACTTTATGCTGATTGTTCAGAGCTGGTTTGGCAAGTACAACTTGAGCGTTTTCCATTATTCTTTGCACCAGGGAACCCATTTAATGTGCTGTTGAATAAAATGTACTATAATGTGCATTAGACAAGTTAATTTTAGATTGGATTATTACCTTTTAACCAGCATGTCAATCAAGGAACAGATACTACATATGTTGGCCCCCCACTTCTGTCTTTGTCTGTCTGTTAGGATGTCTCTCCATTCCAATTTTAATCTCCTTGTAATAGGTATTTAAAGCCGGTAGAAGTATGATGGTCTACTAATCAGTAAATCAATTACACCGTGACCTAGAAATAGTAGAATTAGAAGTAATTGGTGCAGATCTGACCCCCCCTCCCAGCATTAACTGCAGTAGACTCTACAGGGACAGACCAGACTATCAGCATGCATTCACAGCTAATACTAAAACAAATTCATTTTATTATGCATAATAACTTGCTTCACCTTTAAAACAACTTTACTTTTCAGTTGCTGTCTCTTTGAGTGACTCATGTTTGATTTGCAAATATTCTTAGAGGAAACATCAATAGCAAAAACTGTTCAAGCTGCCAAGATTCATTCTTTGCCCGTGAATCCCTTTTTTTTTTATTGTGCAGTACATTTCAATGAATTGATTCAAAACGTATTCAAAGATTTGCTTTTGACATTGATTTTTAACAATTACTAATAAACATAAAAAAAGACCTGTTGTGATCTCTGAGTTTGTTAATTGATTCTATTTGCTTTTGCTGAACCCATCTGTTTGCATTAATTCACCTTAATTTAAAAATAGTTATGTTTAATAGTGGAATGTGTGGAGAATAAAATACATTACCCATGATTACAGTCTAAGAGTTTGTAATGTTGCGATTCTCCTCATAGTTGGTTGGTTTGGTTCAAGGCTTTTATCGCTTATTCAGTGATCTGTTTTGCAATATTTTTCATGCTTTAAATATGTTTTTAGGTAAATATCACTGTTTACTATCATTATTCCTTAATTATTTTCACCTGAAATTGGATTTGTAAACATTTGCAGATGGTTTGTTTGGTCAAAATGATGGCTTTTACAATTACAAATAACACTTTCAAGACATTTCAGAACAAATATCTATAATATTTCTTCATAAATATTGGAAAATATACTGAACATCATTAAAAGGCTGGAAAATATAGAGATTTTGATATATAAAATTTAATTTTGATATAATTGACAAATTTGTTCAATCAATACTGATATTGATATTAAATGTACTGAATAATTAATTATTTATTCTTTTTAAAATGCTATTTTTTATACTTGTGACAAGGATGACAGATACTGTATTGTTTTATTTAAGCATTTACTAACTAACTAACTAACTAACTAACTAAATAAACAAATAAAAAGAAAAGAAAAGAAAAGAAAAGAAAAGAAAAGAAAAGAAAAGAAAAGAAAAGAAAAGAAAAGCATACAAAAAAGTTGAAAAAAGTAACTTAAGTTAATGTGCTGTAACTGTCTTCGGCATCACTACTTTGTCCTCTTTTATATGCAGTCAAAAACAGATTTATTACTGATTTTTTTTTTTTTTCAAATATTTTTTTTTTCTCAGTCCCTCATCCATCCAGTCACTTACCTAGAATTTTGTCTCATTTTTCAATCACACAATACCCCTATTTTCTGCCATTTTTTATAACCTGAGAGAGATGACAGCTCTAACATTAGTATTAATATAAGTATGACCCTCGAAGTTCACGCTTATTTAAATAAGTGACGTGACAGACAAGTACTTGCTGAATACTCTTCCTCAGTCTCAGAGATTTATTGATATTGAACACCATCATCTCTCAGTATAGACTATAGCTGGTATGTGCTTTTGCAGTCTGGCTGCTGTTGGATGAGTGTTGACGGTTATAACCCGCCTCATTTGTGGCAGGCTGCCCTGGTTTGTTGTTGTAATGACTCAATCCATGGTTACCTCTGCAAGTTGAAATGTTTCAAACTAAAACATGCGTGACAAACGCTCACACATGCCCAGTCATAGCACTGGCACAAACTCAACTATACAAGCTCACACTCCAAATATTCAGATGTGTCAGTTTCTTTTTTCCCTTTCTCATTCTTTCTGCTGGATTCACTCCTTGATGGGTTTTTAATATTTACCAGAATATTCTGTCGTAAAATTATGATATAAATTTCTGCTCACTCATTTCTTTCCCAAACCGGTTTTTCTTATTTCTTCTTTTAGCAAGTTTCTTTGATTTACTAAAAGTTGTGCTGGAACAAATTTTGAACTGTTTTTATCGAAAGCAAAAATCACCGCATATAGTTTGTATTTCATTTTGATTAATCATTTACTTCATTTCTTTTTGATTTATTCACGTATACATAGGCTATATACACTTTTGGGATGAGTTTTTTAAATGATTATTTTTATTCTGCAAAGATACATTAAAGTAAATAAATAAAAACATTAAATTCAACAAATAATTTATCAAAAAATGTATCACTGTTTCTATAAAAATATTGCACAATTGAATGATTTTTTTGTCTAGGAGTTGGAGACAAGGTGCAAACCTAACCAAAACCAGGAGAAAACACAATTAGCAAAAGAAGATGGCGTCCACCTCTCTACGGCTTCCACAATTAAATATAGGTAACAACAAAGGAGTTTGAACAGTATAGTTCAACAGTGTCAAATTATAAACAGGTTAGATTGGTTAACAAAAGAAGTACTTAGTAACACAAACTCAAGGCTTTAGGCTCTCACAACAGTCAACCAATACACAGGCTCAACAATCACATGCTGGGGCAGGAGGAATAACTCTCCCAACTTCCTGGCTTTCCAGTTCCCATCTTGTCAACCAATCAGGTCCAATCATCAACCAATCATCAAAAAAGTCACATAAGCTTTCTTTTCCCTTTTACACTTGGTTCACACTTTAGTCTGTATTACCATGAGCTTGAGAGTGCATCGGCTACTATATTTTCTACCCCCTTTTTATAGCATATGTCCAGACTGAACTCTTGAACAATGAGGGGCCACCTCATTAACCGCTGGTTGGAATTTGACATACAGTATGTGAAAGAAAGATCAAAGGGTTGTGATCTGTATAAACCACTATTGGACTACTACTGCCAGAGCCTAGGTAGACCTCAAAATGCTGCAGAACCAGCAATAATGCAAGGGCCTCTTTCTCAATGGTACTATAGTGTTTCTGGCAGAAAAATAGCATATTGGGTGTTCAATACCAAAGCTATCCTCCTGTAGGAGCAGTAGCATCTACCTGTAGTTTGAAGGGGAGGGAGAAATTAGGGGCAGACAGGACTGGAGCATTACACAAAAGATCCTTGGCTGCCTCAAAAGCAGATTTACACTCATATCTCCACACAAACTTATGTTCTGAACTCAAAAAGTCTGTTAGAGGGGAAACTACTGAGGCAATTTTTTGTTTTTTTACCCAGCCATCCCAAGAAAACGGCGTAACTCACGTTTGTTCATGGAGGAGGGAAACTTAATAACAGTTTGGCTTCAACAGGCCTTACCTGGCCCTGCCCAACTAATTTGCCAAGGAATGTGACAACTGCCCTAACAAATTCACACTTAGCAAGGTTTAGTGTTAAAGAAGCATCATTCAAACATTTTAACACTGCTTCCAGGGTTGTTAGACGATTTTCCCATGTCACTGAAACTTTTAAACTTTACAGTTCTGTACTCCTGACAAGACCATTTGCATTAATCGCTGAAAGGTGGCAGGAGTGTTACAAGCTCTTGGTACATAAAGAAGATCTGTAAAGTTGCAAAGACTAAAATCTCAAATCCAAAAAGATATTCTTTATAAAAAGTTAAGACTCGTCCACACCCCCCTAATCTCTACATCACTATGTGGGAAGATTTGCATAACTGCAAATTTGCATATCCGCTTTGTCATGCCTAGAGCTGATCCATGTTAGTCGCTGAGAAAATACATCAATTTTGCACTGTGGATCGCCAGATCGGCTTTCCAGCCCGGGGTGGTTGTGGTGTTATTGCCGCAAGCTCCTTCGTTGAATCCACTGGCCGCGCCATTCTCAAGCCGGCCCCCGCTCACTCTAGGCCTCTGGCCTCCTCTCACTCAAGGTGTGTGACGCTGTTTCGTTGAGAAAGCAAAACTACTTTATTTTTGCCTTCCAAAAGAGGACATGACTAGAAATTATGTTTATATCATGTTTATAATGGTTTTTAAGTTTATGTCTCGTCTCTCTGGCTGGACAGGGCATCACAATATGTTAAGAGGCGTAACATTTCCGTCACACGCTTGATGCATTCGGCCAATCACAATGCACTGGATAGCTGGCCAATCAGAGCACACCTCGCTTTTCAGACTGATAAGCTTTGTAAAAATCAACGCTTTTCAGAAGGCGGGGCATAGAGGAGAAACAATAATGTACAGTAATGGAAAATAATGTGTTTTTTAACCTTAAACTGCATAAACATTTCATTACACCAAATACACCAAATAATGTTCTTTTTAGCAGCATCATATGACTCCTTTAATATTGTGGCTGATTCATATAAAATTGAATGATTGCAACCTTCTTGCTTATTTTTTTAGTTTTCATATGATTCACACTGTACGAACTCATTCAAAATCACCACCCCGTAAAATAGTTTCATTTTCCCATGAGAAAAATGTGTGAAAGATTGGTCATATCTTCCTTAGGGAATCGGAATCACCACTACATTTTAGGGTCTCTCCACCTTTAAAATCCCAATTTAACCTCTGTTTATGATAGTAAGTAACTTTGTGGACTGTTTATTTTTGTTGCTATTGATGTACAGAAGACTCGGAATACAGCACACAAATGACCATTTACAATACTATTGATATGCTTTGTATTGTAGACAGTGTGGGAACAGTAAATGAAGACCTAAATCTAATGAATGAGTCTACACATCACATATACAGCTGTCAGAGTTTTTAATATACTTAATACTTCACTTCAAGACTTTATTCTTAAAGAGTGCATTCTGAATCTCAACAATATTCCATAGTCATATAGCATGCTTTACACAATAAATACAAGTCGCACATCTTATTAATTTTAAGCATTAAAGCAAGCTTGTGAAAATCTTAGATTGTTGTGTATTTGGAAGATACTGTGCAAAATTAACTGTTAACTGTTTTTTTTTTCTTGACGATACCATAGGTATTGTCAAAATGCATTTCAGTATATTGAGTTCACAATAAACTATACTCTCAGGGGGTGATTTTTAACAGTTGGGCCTTATCCCTCTTTCATTGTGAGGAAGTGAGGAGGGATTGTGCACTCCATTGTCATTTCTTTAGGGAAAATCTATTTTTGAGGGAATGGAAATCTGTCTTTTCACAATGCAAGCCGCCACACGGTCAATTGAGGTGTGAATTGGGAAGACTCTGCATTGTCCAAAAGATAATTTAATTGGAAAAGCAAGACACTGTGGTCTTGTGTGGGAGAGATGCCGGTTGGACCCGCTTTGGCCCGGCTTCCTTACTGGAAAGGGGATTTATTCAAACATTACCCATTTTGTCCTTGATGCTAGTGACCGCCAGATGCTCAAAGGCCTCATTGTGAGACACAGGCATACAGAGAAAGAGGAGGAAAGGTTGTTTTCATGATATTGGCCATGAGCTCTCATTACCTGCTTGAACTCAAAAAGCAAAACAAAATAAGGTGGTACAAAACTTGATCACTTCCAGAATCAATGACCAGAATCAAAGTGTCTCAACACATATACTGTAGTTAATGTACAGTACATCCTGATTTTGTGGCTGTGTAGCTTCACACCATCACTCATTACCATTTATTCCACTGGCCTTGTCCAGTACCATGGCTCTTGGCCCCATCCCACTCATCACAGTACACTTTAACATACTTTTAAAGGCAACTTACTACTGACATAATATACCTGGGGAAAAAAAACAAACAAACAGTACTTAAAGGGATAGTTTAACCAAAACTGAAAATTACCCCATGATTTACTCACTTTCAAGCCATCATAGGTGTATGTGACTTTCTTATTTCCGACGAATCCAATCGGATTTATATTTAGAAATTTCCTGGCTCTTCCAAACTTAATGGCAGTGAATGGCTGTTATTATTTTGTTAGTCCAAAAGAAGTCCAATAAAGTGCATCCATCCATAGTAAAAAGTCCCTCACATTGCTCCAGGGGGTCTCCTGTAGCGAATGAATGTGTTTTTCTAAGAAAAAAAATTACAATTTTATAAAGAGTAATCTATGGCTTCCGCTAACTGTCATACGCGCGTTCACAACAGAAAGTCGTTCATCTTTATAATTACTTATTTGAAATGATTAAAAATGTACTTTATAACTTTCAAGTATTTGAAATCCATTAAAGAAGTGTATTTAAATGTGTTTAGTAACAGTCATGAAATTGTCTCTCTTTAAATACACTTATGTGGCCTGTAATTTTATTAATATTATCTGCAAGTACAGTGTTTTAAAAATACTTTTAAGATTTGATGCATACAGAATTGCTATGACTTTTATTGGTTATAAATAAATTTTATATTTATTCAGTTGAAGATTTAATAAAAAAGAAATGCAATTGTTTTACTGTTTATTTTCGGTGTTTATGATATTGGTTATATATTTAACTTTTGAGAGTTACATTGTCTCAACCGACTCATGATGACATAAAGACACAGATTTTAATTATTTTGTGTATAAATTACTACTGTATGCTAACAATATGCTCTTAAAACTTGCAGAAAGTCTTGAGAATAAAGACTGCAGTGCACACAGTTACATCATTGCTCTGTTTGGTGAAAACATGGACTGGTTTTGAGTAAAGTTCACAAATCCTCTGCCCAAACAGCAGCATCATTTCAGTGGAAAAGGGATCCATGTCAGTCAACAGAGTAAGCTGTAGGAGAGACTAAGAGTTTCAAGGAACCCTCTTGCTCTCTTGAGCCAACATACTTCAGGCTGAAAGATGCTTATGAGGCAAAAACGAAAACATTGTTCTCATATTCTTTTGTGCCGCAGGTGAAAAAATAAAGAAATAAAGAAATAAATGAGAGAATGTTGGCAAAAGCAGGAGATGTATACACACAGAGCTTAAGAGAGGACTGAACAAGCTCTTGCTTGTTGAAAATGTGTTTGACTTTAGAGATATTATATTTGGAAGTAGCAAGACAAGACAAACATCCTTGGGGAATTCACACCCTGCACCTATATTTAGTATACACACATGCCAGACTGATCTGTATTAACTATTTTGTGCAGACTATACATTTTTAAATGGTTTTACATCTTATGTATTAGTTTGTTTCTTCTTATATAGCCACCAGATCATATATATATATATATGTATATATATATATATATATATATATATATATATATATATATATATATATATATATATATATATATATAATCTATACAAGCTCTTGAACTAGCTGGAAAGTAACAGCATCAAGTAATATCGTTACATTATAGTCCTCCATGTCAGCTGCGTTCTCAGACAGATCCTTTTCCTATTTAGCACCCAAACTCTGGAATAACCTACCTAACATTGTTCGGAAGGCAGACAAACTCTTACAGTTTAAATCTAGATTAAAGACCTATCTCTTTAACCTGGCTTACACATAACACACTAATACACTTCTAACATCCAAATCCGTTAAAGGATTTTTAGGCTGCATTAATTAGTTAAACCGGAACCGGGAACACTTCCCATAAGACTCGATGTACTTGCTACATCATTAAAAGAATGGCATCTACGCTAATATTAGTTTGTTTCTCTCTTATTCCGAGGACACCGTAGCCACCAGATCCAGTCTGTATCCAGATCAGATGGTCACTGCAGAACTGGACCCCCGACTGAGCCTGGTTTCTCCCAAGGTTTTTTATGTTTTTTGTCCATTGTTTGAGTTTTGGTTAGTTTTGGTTGTTTGCTGTTGTTTGCTTTTTTTTGGTTATTCTTTGTTTCCAACGATATCGTTGACTTGATTGCAAATGATTGCACAGATACTATTTAAAATGAACTGAGCTGAATGATGACATCATTGAATTCAGTGATGAACTGCCTTTAACTGTCACTTTGCATTATTGACACACTGTGTTCCTAATTAATGTTGTTCAGTTGCTTTGACACAATCTGTTTTGTTTAAAGCGCTATATTGATCGGCAGGAAAAGGTGACTTGACTATATATATATATATATATATATATATATATATATATATATATATAGATAGATAGATAGATAGATAGATAGATAGATAGATAGTAGGCAGCAGGCTATATTTCAATTTGTATGCTCTGAAATTGATTAAAAGTGTGTATTTAAAATAAAATAAAATAAAAATAAAGAGGAACCTATTTTAAACAGCTGTTGTAACCATGTACATTAGATTCAAAATGTGATGCAAGATGTGAAAGACAGTAAAACTCCATGTTACTCATAATTGTAGGTTTATTAAAGTGTATTTGTATAAACAATTTTTTTTTTCTTTTTTATAAAAAAAGTTTAGCTCTAGTTTAGCTTTAACAATAATTTAAATTTTGTGCACTAGTAGTGTAATACATAGTAATAAACAGGACTATTTCCTTATTATACTTATTATATTTGTTTACCTATTTTGGTGCTATTTATTACTTAACAATTTTAATATATGAAAAAAGTCACATGGAGACTTGTGTGAACCTTTTTCTGTGATGATGCAAATAAATAATTGAATTAGACCATTTATTAGAATCAACTTGCTGAAATGGACAGTTTGAACTGATCCACAAAATAATTTCTACAGAATTTAAAATCAAACACACTGTTCAAAAATGAAATGTCTTAAACACTCTCATTCTCATGACCTCCCCCCAAATACATGAAAAAATAAATACATTTTGTTTTTACGTAAATACTTGTATGTATTAAGTGCTAATAGGGTTGTTTGTGTGAGTGGCCACCCATTGGTGCTGCCACCTAGTCTCATGTTTTGCTGTTGATGTGACAGTGTTTTCACGACAACCTGCAGGCCCTGCTCATGGCGGCTCTCCAAGACCAAATAAAGCCATTGTGGAGGGAAGTGGACATGTGTCCGGATGACCGGCCGGTGGCACAAAGGCCCCCTGCTCCAGTGCTGTCCTCATGATGCCTGGCCACCTTTATGTGCCCTTTGCTACAAGGAGGAAACATCTTTCATCTCCTTTTCAAGGTGGAAAACACTGCCACCCTTACAATGGCGGTGGGGATTCAGCGTGTGCCAGGACACGTCAAAGTGTCAGCGTGTGATGCTGCTTCGTCACGGAGAGCGTGGGATGAGTCTCAACACAAGCCTCACACATGCACAGAGATGTCATTCATCTGCATGTCATCTTAAAAGAGACTTTATCATGAAGAATTGATTGCGATTAACAAAATCAGGCTATTATAACAAAAAGGAAGGAAAAAGAGTAAAACGTGAACACATTAATAAAGATGTACAAAAAGTACTAGACAGATTGTGCATCACATTTCAGCACAGACTGTTTTGTGAAACTGTCACAATGACACAGCACAAGTACTGTCATTTGAATACTGAACAACTGATTGGTAACACAATTCTCACTATTAATTAACATGCATATTATTGGCTGTTTTTAGTACTTATAAAGCACATATGGTTTCACTTTATTTTAAGGTGTCCTTGTTGCAGTGTAATTATACATTTAAGTACTGAGTAATATTAATTAACTACATGTATTTGCTATAGGGTTAGGGTTAGTAATAGGGTTTGGCTTAGGGTTATTTGCATGTAATTATGCATAATTTATTGTTGTTACAAAAGTAATGTAACATGTAACAAGGACACTTTAAAATAAAGTGTTACCACACATATTGATGCCTTATTCTGCAAGACTGTATTTTAGATCCCTTAATCCAATGTCATACCTAAACTTAACAAACTTCCTTATTAATAAGCAACAAATTAGGAGTTTACTGAGGCAAAAGTCTTAGTTAATGGTTATTAAGAACTGTTTGTTAAAAAAAGTGTTGCCAAATGACTCATACAAGCCTGTTCTTTATAGTAATACCAAAACATACTTGCAGGATCCAATTTACAAACAAATGACACTTATGAATCAGTTATTTTTGGTGAATAATATATATATATATATATATATATATATATATATATATATATATATATATATAAATATCAACACTTCTTCCTCAAAAGTAAGAACGTTATTATTTATAAAACTATTAAGGAGCTAGAACCATTCAGAAGAATAAGAATTGTTAAGAATTAAGATTGATTGAAGAATTTGAATATGAAATGTTAAGCTACTTACTTTTCCCTACCTATAAAAACACATTATATAGTACTGTATTCATAAAAAAAGGTCCAATTCTCACTATTAATAAACAATTAACTACGTCTTTTGCCTCAATAAACTCCTAATTTGCTGCTCATTAAAGTAAGGCAGTAGTTATGTTTAGGTATTGGGTAGCTTAGGGGATGTAGAACATGTTCATGCTTTATAATTACTAATAAACAGCCAATATGTTAATAATAGGTATGCTAATAAGCAACTAGTTAATAGTGAGAATTGGTCCCTAAAGTGTAACTGTACTTTTATCATATAGTACTGTAAGACTGATTGAAACTTTGTGCAGTTTCAGGTTGAGTGTAGCACCTACAGCTCTGCAGATACTTTTGAGGAAAGAGCTCACGTTTTTTAACAATATCTCTGATCATTTCAGACTGAGCTTAACAGATTGTGTGGCACATTTCAGCACAGATTGTTCCTGTAAACTTTATATGGTCTGATTTTGAAGAAAGGAAAAAAAGATGCTAGACAAACTTGCAGTTTGCAAAACAAGAAAATTAAAAAGAGAAATATGATCCTTTTAATGATTTGTGATTTCTGATGACTCTTTTATTTAAACTTAATGATGTCATTAAGGCTATAAAAGCAGCAATATGTGGCCAGGAGAAAAAAAAAAAGAAAAAAAAAAAAAAAAAAAGAGGCCACAATTCCCTTGTTTCTTATTTCTCTGGTGCCTCTCTCCCTTAAGAAAATACAGGCTTTAATGGCTCTAGCAGCTCCGGTGTGTTCCAGCACTAATCAATGAGCTCCACCGACAGCGAGCCAGATCCTCACACACGGCTGCCAGAACAGTCCTGTATGGCTACCCAAGATCACTATGGTGATCACTCCCATTAGGATAGTTGCTTTCCTGATGTTGAATGTCTGCCTTCAGACACATACAGCCATTATATAAATCTCCTTTCAGAATGCTGGTCTTTTCTAGCCAAGGCTCTTTTTTATGAAACGAGAAAGAGAGAAAGCGAGTAAGAGAAAGACTCGAGGAGGAGAAGTGCCAGGCCCAACAATCACATCTGCTAAAGTACTAAGAAAGCACTAGACACGCATAAGAAAAAGATTAGGAAAATGGAGATATCTTTACTGTTTGAGTGCTTGCTGTATTTTCGTTACATCCCCAGTGGATTCTGGTAAATGCTGTGATAGGTATTTGCTCATTTTCTTCCAATTGCACTGGGAAAGAATTGGCAGATTTGCACTGAATCAGCAGGATAGTTTTAAATTTGGGATTTCAGTTGTTTTCCATTAAGCTCAATTGCCTTTCACTATTTTTATGGACTGTCACCAAAAGAAGAAAAAAGAAGAAGACACTTTTAATTAATTTTTTTCCCCAACTGTTTACAATTACCCATTAGTTTCACTTTTCTTTTAATGTTTCTTTATAAAGTTTGACATGCTGCATATGAAATTACTTTTTGTGCATCACTAATCTGTTATTACTGATGCATAAAAATTATATGGTACATTCATATTACTGAACCAAAAGTGAGTATATTTGTCTTTTTTGACTAGTTCTACAGTGCTCTGGAATGTTCCAGAAAGCCCTATAATATTACAGAATGTTCCAAAAACATCTAGAATGTTACCATCCTGCAAAAGCAATATATATATATATATATATATATATATATATACTGTATATATAGATGCTACATAAAAATAAATAGTACAATAACAATTAGCACCACAGAATTACGTATAATATATTAAACATTTAGTAATGTTACTAAGAAATGTTAAAATGTTGTAATAAAATAACGAAATAAAGTGTTTTTAAATTAAAGTCACAAGACAAATATTGTATGTTAATGTGTTAGAAAATCACTTTCTATCTGAGACATTATATCTAACCTATAAACTCCTGTAATGACACTAAGTTACCAGAAACTGACTGTTTAGACATAAATCCACTCACAGAAAATACAGTGGTAATACATAACCTCCCCTTCATGAGATTTCCGTCCGCTAAAAGGACTTTACAGCTAGAAATAACACATTTTTGTACAGAAGATTAAATTTTAATAAAAGCTTTATATTTCTTTTTTAAATCTTCATGTCATTTTTAAATCCACAAACTTCTTTGTAAGAATTGCATTATAATAAAAATTTTTTGTTTGTTTTTACAATCTGACGGATGACCCAAAGTTTGTGTTTATTAACACTATGCCACAAATTCTGTAGATAGAACTTAAATTAGTGTGAACCCAGAACATTTCTTTAAAGAGAACAACTGTTCCTGTTGTGCAATTGTCCGCCTTGTGACTACATTCAGTCCATTTTGAGAGACTAGATTACTTGAGAAGGTGTCAAAGACTGAGTGAAAAATGTTGTAAAGATAAATACTCAGACGATTTAGCACTTATACAGAGTGCATAATGCTGCATTCGAGTTAACAACAGCAACAACAACAAAACAGAAAATACCTCCAAAAACGAAAAGAAAACAGATTAAGAGCTTTTTTTCTAGTCCTCTGCTCATTGATAGAATGTTTCTTCTCCTTGTTTAATATTTCAGGTGATTTTCATTGGAGAACTCCAAAAGGCACCCATTGAGATTTGCATTCTGATTTATTTGTCATATATCCTTTATATCTCTAAATTCTTTATATATCTCCAGTGGCACCATGAATCTTTCATGAGTTCCTCCGCTGTGTTCGCGGTCGGATACAAACACATTTTACACATCCGGGAGCTGCAGTACTTCACTTATTTCACCTTGCATGTGTGGGATGGATGAAAAATGTATTGGGAGTTGTTAATTTCTCTTTTCACAGCTCAGGAATCATGCAGGTCAAATTCCATTTTACACAAAGCATCGCAAGACTGTGGTAATGGCAGTTAGAATGTTATCTATCCCTCATAGAGAGAGAGAGAGGGAAAATGACAAATTGCTACCAGTACTGAGGAAGGTACTGCAAAATGGTGCAAGATACTCATAATTTAAAACAGTTCAACTACAGTCAAGCTACACTTTTGAAAAAGTTAGCTTCAATGAAAGCTGTGAACAGAAAGTAGGTAACTACATTGTAAACAAAGGGACATTATATATAAACTACTTTTGTGAACTAGTCCTTGGTTTTTCATTCAACTACATTAAAACCAATGCAATGTAAATATCTGGACACTGTACAGTAGGTCAATAATTATCCAAAAAAAGGGTAATTTAAAAATGTGAGCTTGATCAAGCATACCTGAAAGCCTTGATGTGTTATCGTGTCAGCACTGCATTTTGTGATGGCCTAGACTCCAATAGCATCCATGCCATAGAGGCCTTAATGCACTTGAACCCCAGTAATCGTTGCTTGCAGCTATATTTACTGTTGTTTTTGTGCGTTCCTTCAGATATAATACTGCTGGCACCCTGCTGCCAATAATTAGCCTCAATTAGGATGACAGTATCAAATTTTACAAACAGGCAAAAGCTGCGCTATTCTATTTTGAAAAGTGCTAATAAAAGTTAGTTAGTTAGTTGCTCCCTAAGTCTGTAACAAATTTTAGGCCTTCAAGTTCTAATAGAGGAAATTGTTGGATAGGAAATGGGTCATCGAAAAAAAAAAAATAAGAATCAAGCAAAAGGGGAAGTAAAATGTTTTCAATTCCCACTCTTACTTTACTCAAAAAGACTTTTCTTCCAGTTAAATTTGGAATTGTGACAGACAATGAAAAGAAATCCTTTGGGATAAGGTTGTTACATGGTGAACGCTACAATGCTTTGAACTTACGTCACACAGAATTAACCCACAGAAGGAGGGTGTGAGGGATTGAGATAAACATGTTTGTAATGGTATATAATAATATCCACTTTGGCCATAGCTTTTTTCTCTTCCCCACTGTTTATTTCCATGCATGTACTGTGGGAAGTTCTTCTTAGCAAGCGGCGATTATTTCAGCTCCCCCTCCTTTCGTCTTTTCTCTTTGTTGTCATGCCGTCAGTACTTAAAACGTTCCAGTGATTTTAATTTCACTGACATAGGCACAAGCTAAGGCGGTACATATGTGCTGCAATGTGCGCGAGACATAGCTTTTCTTCAGATTTGATCACGGACTCGTGGAAACAGATTGCAGTGCCGGAATGTGCCATTGAGCCTTACAAAGCCCATCTGTTTGGGCGACCCAGTGGAAAGAAGAACATAGCGGGCAGCAGGCAGAATGATGGAGTACCCATTAAAGATAAGGGAGGCTGGGGTGGCCCACCTCACCAGATTGTTGTTGGGGACACGAAATAGGCCTGCATTTCCTCTCCCCCTCCATCACCTTCTCAGTTTCAACATGGCAGCAGTTTCTGAGGGACTGACATACTTTCACATACGCTGATATTCATTTTTTTTTTTTCACTCTCTCTCTCGTCGGATTACCTATTGAGGTTTGTGAGGGGGGAGTCATATCACAGCTTTAAATAAGCATGTGTGTGGCGGTGCATGCGTTTGGCTGGAATTTTTCTCCTCTCACACGTTGTGTTCGGATGGTGTGTCATCCTGATGCTAATTCCACCTCTTCTCCAGTAAGGCGTGGGGTTTTGCGGTTCAGTGACAGCTCGATAACTAGAGCCGGTTGAGGTGTCTCTGTTACATTTCCCATTTGCCGTCTAATTCACACATCAGAAACATGTACTCACAAAAGTGCAGTCGAAACAGGGTAAAGACACCGCCGCCGAGGATTTGGTAATGTTGTCCGGCAGGAAACCTATAGAGAGAGACTATATCGTGCGCAGACTTTGTGCAATGGGTCGGGTCAGTGGAAATGTACACTAGAACGATTCCCCTGTAGGATATGGCATGGAGAAAGAAAGACAGTCAGAGCAAGGCAACAACAGTCATGGTGCAGAGCAGCACAGCGGGCAGGAACAGGGTCTGACTGCAAAGCCGTGTTGGGTTATTTTTAATTCATGCGCTGCCACCTGGTTAATGGAGTTTTTGGATCTTCCAGGCTGAAACATGGCTTGTTTTAGATGATCAGCTCTCAACCAAAAGCACTGAAATTATTTATGCTTTCTACTTTACAGGTCCATATAATGTAATAATAGGCAAATGTCAGAAGACATTAGAGGAAATATGCAATACAAAGATGCTCTTATCTTTGTTATCCATCTGTTTTCTTTGTGTTATTCTATTCATTAAAAAGATGTGTTTCTGTGATTTTTTATTTTCTCCTGAATTTTGGTTTCTGTTTAAATGAAATATGATTTGACTATATATATATATATATATATATATTATATATATATATATATATATATATATATATATATATTATATATTAAATTGGTGATGGTAATTTTAATATTATAACTATTTTTGCTAAGGCTGTTACTTATGTTAGGGGTTGGTTTAGCTCTGCACTGCTAAGTGGTAAACTCTTGTGCAGAAGAGATCATGATTCACAGTGAATTTTAAAATATTTATAGCACAACTGCAAACATGACGATTGGTTTCTTTTTAAGGGAAAGCAGTAAAATATCCAAAATTCCATTCTAACTGTGGCCTAAATCATATCTGTCTTTCTGTTAGTTATTTAATTTAATTTTATTTTATTTTATAATTAAATTAGTTATTAGTTATTAAATTCCCCCAACCCTAGTAAAGGCACTATATAAAATAAAAATATAAAATAAAATTAATAGTTATTATTATTATTATTATCTATTTTTTCCCATAAACCTCATACATTTAGGTGAATATATAAAAGTGTATATTGAAGGTTCTGCAACTGATATTTCTCCATTTTTTACCTTTAAGTGTTTTTGCAGTTTACTTAAATATGACAAGTGAATTATTAAAAGTGCAAATAAATTACATAGTTTTGACATTAATATGTGGTAGAAGATACTGCTTATATAAGAATTAGACAAGAAATGGAGGCTTGTTAAGAGGATATGTGCTAATACTTTTTCTAAGTTTTTTTGCCTGTCAGAGGATAACAATGGTGAAATATATATATATATATATATATATATATATATATATATATATATATATATATATATATATATATATATATATATATATATATATACATAAATATGTATATATATATACATAAATTTAAAAATGCCCCTTTTTTGAGCCAGTAGCAACCATTCAAAATAATCAAAGCAAAACATTCGCTTAAATGCTCCTATCAACTACTTTTTAAAATTTATTTAATATAAACACTCTCGTTTTTGTGGCTCTTACTGTACATGAGTGAACAGCTTTTCTACAGAAATTGTAAGAATGTAGTTTTTCTCCTTACACTTCCAGCCACAAATCATAGTTTTTCCTTTATTAAGGATTTTATGTGCTCTGGGATTATATGACCTGGCAAAGAAAGCTTGAATCATTTTATTAGACAAAATGGAGTGTATATTGCCTTTTTTTTCTTCATGGGAAATGGTTCTCACATGTAATACTCTAGATATGTAAAAAAGCCTAAATCCAGGAACAAAGAGCATCCTAGGTAAAAGAGTTTCTAATTGCAGCAAAGCCAATTACTGCGATATTCCCTGTCTCACTGGCGTGCGCACATGGGGACATGCTCCGCGAGCAGTTTGCTTGTAGAATTAATCACTTTGATGCCAGTTTGAGTGATCCTATCAAATTAAGCTTTGGGTCAAGCATATTAAACAAAAGAGTGGGGATCTATCTTTAATATATCTACAGTGTGGTCCGCATCAAATTGAAATAAATCAAACATCACGTTAATAGGTGCTGTCCGACATCAGTCAGCAGCTCGCGGATGACTCGCCGAGCTGTGATCAGAGATGCCAGGGAATCTAATCATCGCCTGCAAATTAAAAAGATTTTAATAGCGATAGCGTACACAGGCGCACCGCTCACTGTCCCGGAGTCACTCTCCTCTGACAGCGACTGGTTACACTGCATTACTCGTGGATGAATGGAAGCGTTTTTGGGGGGCGAATCGATAGACTTAACCAAGACGTGCGGTTATCTTGATCAAGGCTGAAAATGAGAACAATATCTGAGCCCTGCGAGATAAAGTTATCCAACTACGCGATTTAAAAGCAATCTCTGTTTGATCAGAGTCCAGCGTGCGTCTGCCTCTAATGAGAAACTTTGATGCTAGCTATAAAACCTATGTTTGTTCTTACGCCCAAAACTGTAAGCAGCGCTTTCATTGGCAGCTTTTTTGAGAAATGCACATGTAGATGTAGGCCTTACACAATTCTGCGTCTAATGAGAAAAACTTTGATGCCGCTTGTTCCTTTGGCCAGAACTGTGAGGATAGATTTCAGAACCTCACTCTCCTCAAAAAAATAGTCCACGTGTAGATGCACACTCAGATCTTCAGACACCAAAAGCCTTTTTAACAAGCACTTGTCATCAGTTTTGTTTGTTGAAGGGTATAAAAGCGGGTATTAAGCACCCACGCACGTTTCTGGAATCCTCCTTGTCTGATGATCAGATTGAAGTGTTGTTTATTCAAATGGGAGAAAGTGAGCTTTCAACTTTCTCAGTCATATGGAAGACAGGTTTAGTGCTACAATAAAATGAGAATCAACAAAGTTGATATGGGTATTTACCAATAAAAGCCCCAGTTTAGTGCTGAAAAGCTTGTAAGAGGATTATGGTAGTTTAGGCTTCGCACTGACCGGGTTCAGGGCCCTTGGCTTTGAATCTAATGTCATTGTTCCTTCCTCGCCGGCTGAAAATCCTTCCGCTTGTTTCCTGAAGCAGGTCAGCAGTGGATGTGTGTTAAAAGGGGACTGACTGCGCAGATGGTGCTACACGTCTGACTTCCTGTGCAGTGGGTGAGTGTTTGTGGGCACTAGAGCTCTCATTTACACCATGGGATGGTTACTTTTTATACGTAAAACATATTTATATTTAACAGGACACTGAAGATTAAATGCATTGCAATTATTATTATTATTAGAAATACTGTATCTCACTCTTTCACTGCTGGCCAAAAATATATGAAAATATATTCAAATACAAAACTTAAATGCATAATATTTTTTCCCAATATTACTGTATTTTTGATTAAATAAATGCAGCATTGGTGAGTATAATAGCATATCATTATTATGTTTCCAATCTTTGACCAGTAGTGTACCATTAAAAACATCTGAAAAAGAGTTTGTCCAGATTTACTTTGATTTGGGTTTCAGACAGAATGGAAACATTTAAATTGTAACCCAAGTTAACAGTATGCAAACAGATATAATCAACCTTTTCCTACACTGTAATATTCTGCAGAAACAACAACATGGATCTTAGTCGGAATAGATTTTTCTTCTAGTGTTTTATCAGTTGAACGCTCACTCAACCGATTTAACTGTCTGTACTATACTTCTATTCCTCACAGCTTTATTTTTATTGATGTTTAAACCAAACATGTTTGTTCATTACAAAACATTTTTAAATATATCTGACATCAGAAAAGTTCAAATAAAGCTCCTATTTCTGCATTATGTTTGGAGTTACAGGCCCGTGGTTCTTTGCGTTGTGTTTTGTCTTGGCCAAGATGGCTGCAGCTCCCGCTGGTCTCGGCAGCAGCAGTAGAGGAGGAGGAGGCGGGGGAACGGTGGAGGGGGAGATGGCAGATTTTTCACCTGGAGGCAAATGCAGGGAGAGGAAGCTGTGGGCTTCATCAGGGAGCTGCTCGGCTCAGCTCAGCACAGTTCCAGGAAGCACATCTCCTCCGTTATTCATTATTCATCCAGCCTCACAATTAGTTCCATAATGCTCATGCTACAGGAAACCCTGATATTCATGGTCTCTATAAAATGATACACTTTTTTCCTATGTCTTATGTCCATCTACTCCTGGCTAAATGGTTCCATGTAGCATCATTCTGGGTTTCCTTTTTGTTAGTTTAAGGAATAGGTTAGTTGGAATTAAATGTTGTCATTATTTAGTCTTTTATTCATCCATAAAACACAAAAGTCTTTTACAAAAGATTGAAAAAGAACAAAAAGCATAATTTAAGTGGTATGTGTTTTTTTTTTAATTACCAGTTTAATAGCAGAACGTATATTTCCTCAATTCTACTTTTACATAAACAGATTTGAGAACTACTGTAGAAAACTGATTATTTATGCTTAGAATTGAAAAAAAGTAGAAAAGTAGTTATTTAAATGTTATGAATATATATATATAACACACACATACACACACCGGCACACAAAAAAGTACACACACACGCACCCACACACACATCTATTTATAGACTTATATATATAATACGTATAGTATGTAGATAATATCTTATTATTTTATGTAATTGTTTTGTTTCACTCACATTTCACTGCTGATTATATATGCTCTATATATATGCTCTATATATGCTCTATATAATCGTGTATGTGACGAATAAAAATCTTGAATCTTGCTTAAGATGAATTGTGGAACATAAGCATCATACTTTGCAACACAACACAGGGGAAGTCGTGGCCTAATGGTTAGAGAGTCGGCCTCCCAATCGAAGGGTTGTGAGTTCGAGTCAGCGGCCGGCAAGGCATTGTGGGTGGGGGGGAGTGCATGTACATTTCTCTCTCCACCTTCAATACCTGACTTAGGTGCCCTTGAGCAGGCAGTACGAACCCCCAACTGCTCCCACGGTCTCACGCAGCATAAAAAAAATGGCTCCCACGCCTTGCCCCGGGTGTGTTTATTTTCATACAGTGTGTTTTGGTGTTCACTGCTCTGTGTGTGTGCACTTGCTCGGATTGGTTTAAATGCAGAGCACGAATTTCTGAGGTAATGGGGTCACCATACTTGGCTGAATGTCACTTTCACTTCACTTCACTTCACTTCAAAACTTCCGATTAGAATCTTTGACTGTTTATATACACATTATTCTCAGTACTCTGATTATGCCTTAATTTGCACAATGGTTAATGTGTTTCACTGCATTTGTAATTGGATTATTAAAAGAAAAAAAAATAGATTGATACATAAATAGAATATGCCAAATGTTATATTCTGATTTCAGGAACTGGAATATTGACTTAATCCGGTTATGGCATCTAGGTTAAAGGGGTCATATGACATTGCTAAAAAGAACATTATGTTGTGTATTTGGTATAATGCAATGTGTTTATGCAGTTTTAAGGTAAAAAAAAAACAAAAAAAAAAACTTTATTTTCCACATTACTGTATCATTATTGTTTTTCTCCTCTATGCCCCGCCATTTCTGCAAAATGTCGATTTTAAAGCCCCCCCTCCGCTCGGTCTCTGAAAAGTGAGGTTGTTGCTCTGATTGGCCAGCTATCCAGTGCGGGGTGTTGATTGCAGCCACGGGAGCGTTAAACATTAAAACAATGTCTGCATTTGTGATTGAGAGAAATGACAAACAACAAGTGCTACTCTACACTTGTCTTCCAAAACTTGCGTTGGAATCATCAGTGGCAAATCCTTTAAATATTTAAACATCTGTACATGAGTGATAACAGCTTTTCTACAGAAATTGTAAGAATGTAGTTTTTCTCCTTACACTTCCAGACACAACTAATAGTTTTTCCTTCTATAAGGATTTTATGTGCTCTGGGATTATATGACCTGGCAAAGAAAGCTTTGACATCATTTTATTAGACAAAATGGAGATGTATATTGCCTTTTTTTTCTTCATGGGAAATGGTTCTCACATGTAATACTCTAGATATGTAAAAAAGCCTAAAATCCAGGAACAAAGAGCATCCCTAGGTTTAAAAGAAGTTTTCTAATTGCAGCAAAGCCAATTACTGCGATATTCCCTGTCCTCATCTGGCTCGTGCGCACATGGGGGACATGCTCCGCGAGCAGGTTTGCTTGTAGAATTAATTCACTTTGATGCCATTTTGAGTGATCCTATCAAATTAATGCTTTGGGTCAAGCATGATTAAACAAAAGAGTGGGGATCTACTCTGTTAATATGATCTACAGTGTGGGTCCGCATCAAAATTGAAATAAATCAAACATCACGTTAATAGGTGCTGTCCGACATCAGTCAGCAGCTCGCGGATATGACCGTCGCCGAGCTGTGATCAGAGATGTGCCAGGGAATCTAGCATCAATCAGCGCCTGCAAATTAAAAAGATTTTAATAGCGATAGCGTACAGCGCACACCGACTCACTGTCCCGGAGTCACTCTCCTCTGACAGTGCGACTGTTACACTGCATTACTCGTGGATGAATGGAAGCGTTTTTTTGGGGGGCGAATCGAGAGACTTAACCAAGACTGCGGAAATTATCTTGATCAAGGCTGAAAATGAGAACAATATCTGAGCCCCTGCGAGATAAAGTTATCCAACTACGCGATTTAAAAGAAATCTCTGTTTGATCAGAGTCCAGCGTGCGGCCTCCTCTAATGAGAAACTTTGATGCTAGCTATAAAACCTATGTTTGTTTCTTACGCCAAAACTGTAAGCAGCGCTTTCATTGGCAGCTTTTTTGAGAATGCACATGTAGATGTAGGCCTTACACATTCTTCTGCGTCTAATGAGAAAAACTTTGATGCCGCTTGTTCCTTTGGCCAGAACTGTGAGGATAGATTTCAGAACCTCACTCTCCTCAAAAAATAGTCACGTGTAGATGCACACTCAGATCTTCAGACACCAAAAGCCTTTTTAACAAGCACTTGTCATCAGTTTTGTTTGTTGAAGGGTATAAAAGCGGGTATTAGCACCCCACGCACGTTTCTTTCTGGAATCCTCCTTGTCTGATGATCAGATGAAGTGTTGTGTTATTCAAAATGGGACTCACATGGGAAAGTGAGCTTTCACACTTTCTCAGTCATATGGAAGACAGGTTTAGTGCTACAACATGAAAATGAGAATCAACAAAGTTGATATGGGTATTTACCAATAAAAGCCCCAGTTTTAGTGCTGAAAAGCTGTAAGAGGATTATGGTAGTTTAGGCTTCGCACTGACCGGGTTCAGGGCCCTTGGCTTTGAATCTAATTGTCATTGTTCCTTCCTCGCCGGCTGAAAATCCTTCCGCTTGTTTCCTGAAGCAGGTCAGCAGTGGATGTGTTAAAAAGGGGACTGACTGCGCAGATGGTGCTACACGTCTGACTTCCTGTGCAGTGGTGAGTGTTTGTGGGCACTAGAGCTCTCATTTACACCATGGGATGGTTACTTTTATACGTAAAACATATTATATTTAACAGACACTGAAGATTAAATGCATTGCAATTATTATTATTATTAGAAATACTGTATCTCACTCTTTCACTGCTGGCCAAAAATATATGAAAATATATTCAAATACAAAACAGCTCTTAATATTTTTTTCCCAATATTACTGTATTTTTGATTAAATAAATGCAGCATTGGTGAGTATAATAGCATATCATTATTATGTTTCCAATCTTTGACCAGTAGTGTACCATTAAAAACATCTGAAAAAGAGTTTGTCCAGATTTACTTTGATTTGGGTTTCAGACAGAATGGAAACATTTTAAATTGTAACCCAAGTTAACAGTATGCAAACAGATATAATCAACCTTTTCCTACACTGTAATATTCTGCAGAAACAACAACATGGATCTTAGTCGGAATAGATTTTTCTTCTAGTGTTTTATCAGTTGAACGCTCACTCAACCGATTTAACTGTCTGTACTATACTTCTATTCCTCACAGCTTTATTTTTATTGATGTTAAACCAAACATGTTTGTTCATTACAAAACATTTTTTAATATATCTGACATCAGAAAAGTCAAATAAAGCTCCTATTTCTGCATTATGTTTGGAGTTACAGGCCCGTGGTTCTTTGCGTTGTGTTTTGTCTTGGCCAAGATGGCTGCAGCTCCCGCTGGTCTCGGCAGCAGCAGTAGAGGAGGGAGGAGGAGGCGGTGGGAACGGTGGAGGGGGAGATGGCAGATTTTTCACCTGGAGGCAAATGCAGGGAGAGGAAGCTGTGGGCTTCATCAGGGAGCTGCTCGGCTCAGCTCAGCACAGTTCCAGGAAGCACATCTCCTCCGTTATTCATTATTCATCCAGCCTCACAATTAGTTCCTATAATGCTCATGCTACAGGAAACCCTGATATTCATGGTCTCTATAAAATGATACACTTTTTTCCTATGTCTTATTTCCATCTACTCCTGGCTAAATGGTTCCATGTAGCATCATTCTGGGTTTCCTTTTTGTTAGTTTAAGGAATAGGTTAGTGGAATTAAATGTTGTCATTATTTAGTCTTTTATTCATCCATAAAACACAAAAGTCTTTTACAAAAGATTGAAAAAGAACAAAAAGCATAATTTAAGTGGTATGTGTTTTTTTTTTAATTACCAGTTTAATAGCAGAACGTATATTTCCTCAATTCTACTTTTACATAAACAGATTTGAGAACTACTGTAGAAAACTGATTATTTATGCTTAGAATTGAAATTAGTAGAAAAGTAGTTATTAAATGTTATGAATATATATATATATACACACATACACACACACACACACACACCACACACACACACACATATTTATATATATATATATATATATATATATATATATATATATATATATATATATATTATTTATGTAATGTTTTGTTTTCACTCACTGCTGATTTTATATATGCTCACTATATGATTATATATGCTCTACTATAATCTTGTAAGATGTATTGTGGAACATGACATACTTTGCAACACAATAAAAATCTTGCCTAATCTTGACTTCCCAATCGATGAGTTTCGAGTCTCGGGCACGGCAGGACATTGTGGGGAGTGCATGTACAGCATCATACCATGACTTTGCAAGGCACGAACCCCCAACTTCCAGCATAAAAAAAAATGGCTGCCCAATCTGTGTTCACTGTCTGTGCGTGTTATATATGCAGAGCACGAATTCTGATTATGGGTCACCATCAGTACTTTCTGACTTACTGCTTGATTAGAATTTTTGCACACATTGGTTCAACTTGTATTATGTTTCACTGCATGGTTATTACTCTGATTATGCCTTAATTTGCACAATGGTTAATGTGTTTCACTGCATTTGTAATTGGATTATTAAAAGAATGTTATATTGTTTTTTAAGTAAATGGAATATTGAATTTGTTATGTTATGGCATCTAGGTTAAAGGGGTCATATGACATTGCTAAAAAGAACATTATGTTGTGTATTTGGTATAATGCAATGTGTTTATGCAGTTTAAGGTAAAAAAAAAAAAAAAAACATTATTTTCCACATACTGTACATTATTGTTTCTCCTCTATACCCCGCCTTTCTGAAACATGTCGATTTTTAAAAGCTCATCGGTCTGAAAAGTGAGGTGTGCTCTGATTGGCCAGCTATCCAGTGCGTTGTGATTGCATCACACGGCGTAAACATAAAACCATGTCTGCATTTGTGATTGGAGAAATGACAAACAACAAGTGCTACTCTACACTGCTCAAAACTTGCGTTTGAATCATCAGTGGCAAATCCTTTAAATATTTAAACATAATTACAAGCTGTGAGTCAGAACAGCCGACATCGTAGTCTACTCTCCCAGGATCAGGAAACAGTCCTCCATAAAATGCGCTGCACACATCTGAATATTTGGGTTGGACTGTTCTGGAACAGTGTTGTAAATACAACTTAACCACTGATTTCTAGTTGTGTCCTCTTTTGGAAGGCCAAACAAAGTAGTTTCTTTTTCGCAACGAAACACACAGTGTCTTCACAACATGGTGGCGGCAACAGTGAGAATAAAAGTTATGGCTTCTTTCTTTGTGTGAAAATTTGGGCGGCATTATGCTAATCTTCCCACATCATGAAGTAGACATTTGGGGGCGTGTTTGAATGAGGCGTTTTAGGAAAGGAAACACTCCAAAGAGAAAGGAAAACTTGAAATCGCATCATATGACCCCTTTAACACATTTAGATGACACATACATAATCAAAATGTGACTATATTCCAGTATTAATCTACTTTTTCTTGCGCATGTGTCACTGGCCCAGACACTCAACATACGATATGTATTTTCATGGAAGTCATTTTACAGTGTGTTTCTTCTTTCTTGAAGTCACACACACACACACACACACACACACACACACACACACACACACACACACACACACACACACACACACACACACACACACACACAGTCATTCTCACAGTTTAATTCTTTAGTTGTTAAGTTGGTTAAGTAATTTTCTTTTTTTTTTATTTTTTTTATTGTTGTTTTTATTGACGATGAAATAGCTTGGGACATTTTCCGATAATTTTGAGGAGAAATACATGGCCTAACAATGGCATATTGCTTACAGAGACATTAATTTCCACATTAGTTTCCTCACAGCCAAGATAAAAGTACTTTTCTTAAGTGGAGACGGATGAGAAACAAACCTTCTTCCAGCTGCTATCGTATGTCACTTCTTTATGTGTGAATCCCAAAGTTATGACTGTGACATAATTAACTGCAAATTGGCAAGTTGTCATCTTCAAAGGGCCTGAACCCTTTACTCTGTCTGGTGTCTTTATTTTCCTGCCAGATGACTGCTGTACTCTCTGTACCGCACCCTTCCAATGTTTTTTCCCCTTCAAGATCGATACTGTACTTTCTTTGAAAACTTATTTCGTCTTTGGAGTCTCTGGCTTTGGGCATTTTACAATATGTTTTTTTTTTTTTTTTTTTTTAAGAGGAGGGAAGATTGCCTTTTTGCTTTTGTCTCACACTTCCTGATATTTGGTCTTATCAAAGCATCGTTTTATCTTAATAAACCTTAATTTGATGAAATAGCAATTTAGTTCCTGTATCTGCAATCTGCTTTGATATCCAGGATGTCTGGCAGCTAGAAAGATTTTGCAGATAAATCAAAATATCCTTTACTAAAAGAGAGTCATGCATTTTGATTAAATCAGAGGGAAATGGAAAGCATGTCACTCATGTCAAAATCTGGGTCTAGTTAATCATAATATGAGTGATTTAATAAATGAGCAGTTCTTCTGAATGAACAATTGTGACCCAATGAGCAAACAAAATATATACCAATAAAACCTAAATCTCTGTATCTCTCTCAAAAAAACAAAAACAACAACAAAAAAAGCCTCTAAGTTCTCAGCTTTTCAGTTACTTATATTATCTTACAGTATAACAGTATTACACAAAAATCTATTCATATAAGTTATACAACTGGTTTTAATTAATAAGAAGCAAAGGTGAAATCTTTGCAGAATAACTAAATTTAGATTCAGCTGAGTTCACTGAAGCTTAAGGGAAAACCTGCTGACATATACTCCATATGAATACGTAGTTTATATATATATACTGTATATATAAAAGGTCACTTCCAAGATGTTTGTAGTTAACAGTTGCCCAAAGGCTCATATAAGGCAAATACACTGATTAAAACAATCTGCTTAATATAAAATCATGAAGGTGCCCCTCATGCTGCCAAAACAACTCTGATGTGTTGAGGCATGGGCTTCACAAGGCCTGAATGTATGGTATCTAGTACAAAAAAATTAGCAACAGATCCATTAAGTCCTGCTAGCTGTGAGGTGGAGCCTCCATGGATCAGTTGTGTTTGTCCAGCACATCCCATAGATGTTCAGTAAGATATCTGGGGAATTTGGAGGCCAAGGCAACGCCTTGATCTCTTTGTCATGTTTCTCAAACCATTCCTTAACAATTATTGTAGTGTGGCTGGTGCATTATACTGCTGAAAGAGGCCACTGCCATCAGGGAACATACATTGGGGTGTATATAATCCGTCCTCTGCACTTCAGTAACTGTCTGGTTCAGCTCAGCTTCTAAATCTGACCTCAGAAGACTACAGAAGGTAGTCCGGACTGCTGAGCGAATCATCGGTACAACCCTCCCTTCTATATAAGAACTGTACTTATCCAGAGTGAGCAAAAGGGCTGGCAAAATCACTCTGGACCCCTCACATCCAGCACACTCCCTCTTTGAACTGTTGCCATCTGGTCGAAGCTACAGAGCCCTGAGCACCAGAACGACCAGACACAGGAACAGTTTCTTCCCTCAGGCAACCCATCTAATGAACACTTGATAATAACTGTGGAACACACAACACACATACACTTATTTATCTAACACACATACTTAGTGTACAATTAAATTTTTGCACATATGCACATAATATACCTGTACATACATAACTGCCTATTGTAATATACCTGCACATACAACTGTCAATTTGTATATTGTCATTCCTTACCTACTTATTTGTATTTTTTATTCTTTTATTATGTGTTTTTTGTTCTGTCGCCGTCATTCTGTTGCACTGCGGAGCTTCTGTCATGTCATTTGGTTTGCTCAATTCCTCGTATGTGTAAACATACCTGGCAATGAAGCTCATTCTGATTCTGATATGGTCTGCAACAATCTTTAGGTAAGTGGTATGTGTCAAAGTAACATCCACATGGATGCAAAGACCCAAGGTTTCCCGGCAGATCATAACACTGCCTCTGCTGGCCTGCCTTCTTCCCATAATGCATCCTGCTGCCACATCATCCTCTGATAAGCAACACACATCCTCCTTATCTAAGAGAAAACATGATTCATCAGACATCAGCTCCATGGTCCAGTTCTGACACTCACATACCCAATGTAGGTGGTGGACAGGGGTTTCATGGGCACTCTAAGTGGTCTAACTGTTGGCCCCATATGCAGCAAACTGTGATGCACTGTGTGTTCTGACACCTTTCTATCATGGTGAGAATTACGTTTTTCAGCAATTTAAGCTACTGTAGCTCTTCTGTGTGATCAGACCAGAGGGGCTAGCCTTTGCTCCTCACATGCATCAGTGAACCTGACATCAGTTCACTTGTTGTACTTCTTTGCACTGCTTTTGGAAGGTACTAACCACTGCTGACTGGAACTAGTAAGATGTCTAGGGAATTTGGAGGCCAAGGCAACGCCTTGATCTCTTTAGGGACAACAGATGGAAACTAGCTCTTGTAGCTAACTCTGGCTTGTTTACAGCAAGTAACTTGTTTGTTGATCAATGAGCATTGTCCCTATCAAATAAAACAGAAAGAAAAAAAAAAAAAAAAACTCCCCACCAACATTTGCTGTCTTGGAGATGCTCTGACCCAGTTGCTTGCCCATTTTTCCTGCTTCCGACCAACTCATACTCACTCCTAACTTGTCACATATTGATGCTTGGTAAGGACCCTTTGGTGCACTTTTTGATGCTCAGGGTACCCATTTAGCGTCATTTTTCGATGTGCAGGGTCATCCATTGCTTTAAATAAGAAACCCTTGGCGTCAATATGGCAACGATGTGAGATTGTTAATGGAGCAGGATCATCATATGGCTTCAGAAGACTTGGAATTCAACATGATTTGTTTTAAATACCTGTGCCTGTACTTATATTTGCCTGTTACATGTTTTATATTTTTCAGAAGTGGGTAGGTTTAGGGTAGTGGTGGTTAGGTGCTATAAAGTATACATTTATATAAAATTATTTCTATTTTTACAAATGCATGCAAACCATTAAATTAAAAAGACAAACAACTGAAAACAATGGAGGACCCTGCATGTCGAAAAGTGATGCTAAACATGAACATGGCAGTGAATTTAAGATTGTTTGGCAGGGGTGTAAAGTATTTGAGTAAATGTAATTAATTACTTTACTTGAGTATATTTTTGAATACTTTGTAGTTTTAATGAGCATCAAAGATATTACTCTATACTTCACTAAATTTTTTGAATAAGTATCTGTACTCTTTACTCCACTACATTTGTAATGAGTGTTGCTGTTACACATTACAATTTGCATGGCATCTAGCTTTCTCTGCAGCAGTTTATTTCTGCTTTAAAAGACTTTACTTTACTCTCTACAGGGCACTGAAATTATTATATTTTATGAGTTTTCCCCATTACTTACCCAAACTTGTCAACAAAGCTACTTTACATGAATGCAAGTTCCTTAGCAAGTAGCTGGGATTCGCAGGTGATTTATATATGAGATGAGGACATGACTGCAGCCAGCGATGAGGCTGGAACCAGCACATCCAGTGCAAGAAGGTGATTTTTCCAATTTTAAGGTGCTCAGTTTTATTTTGGTTTGCTCTCCTCACAAATCAACTCTCTTGTTTTTGTTACATATTTGTTTTATTTTGGTTTGCTCTCCTCACAAACCCTTGATTATTCTCCCCAAGTGTGTCTTGTTAAGCTTGTTAGCCACCTGTGTATACAGTATATAGCCTTAGTGTTTCTTTAGTTCTTTGTGAGTTGTTGAATGTAACAGTTGTCTGTTTGCTCATCTTTGTTCCCTTTGGTTTTTGGTGTTTTGTTTTTGTTTTTCTGTTAAATACCTGCCTATAAATCCTTTCCTCTGCCTATTTTTCCCAGCTTCTCCAGAAGTAAGATTATAAATGTATTTACCCTTATTTTTTATTTAAAAAAAAAAAAAAAAAACTTGCTGACCCAAAACTTTTTACTCGTAGTGTATATAATACTCTTTCTGGGAGTGTATGTAATAGTAATTTTGACGGACAGCTTACCTACTGTCTCTAGCATTAAGAACAATTGGTGTAACCAAATTATCCACCAAACATATAAGAAGTTATTAAGCACCTTGTGTGATCTTCACATCTCCATGTTCACAAATGGCTAACACAACCCTACCCCGAGTGAGCCCACGAGCTGCTCTGAGGCTCGATGCGAGTCTGGACAGAGGTGTGAGAGATAACAGTCAGGCTTGAGAACATGTTCGTCTGCTGATGGCTGATGGAGGCTGACGGCGCCAGCGTCCGTCAGCGTAAGTGAGCAGCCAGGAGCAAATGAGATTCATTGAAGTTAAACGCTCAGGTTTGGCTAGCCGGCCACACAGCACACTGGTGTCATGTCACATTATGACCTGAAAGTGACGAGAAGGGGGAGTGAATGTGGAGATGTGTAAGGAGTGTGTGCTCTCTTAGTCATCTCAGAGAACTTCCTTACTGCTGGAACACTTTTTTAACTGTGCTATTCGGACGCATTTACATTTATCGACAATTAGTCTCATATTAGCACACCCACGGTCTGTTCACTGATTTTCTGATGGTTAATGCAAACAAAACTGGCAAGCGCTAGGCGAAAATCATCTTACTGGATGGCTTTACACAACTTCCAGCACTCAGCATGCACCAGTTTTGCTGGTGATGAGGTTGTGTTTACAAGATCCTGGGCTGCTACAATGAGTGGTTTTTGAGGAAGAAGGTGTGGCAGGTTACTGATATCAAATCTTTGAAAAATAGTCAGCCCCTATTTGTCACAAGTATACTTATATAAGTTTTTTTTTTTTTCCTTCAATTTTGAATTTTAAATTTGATAGAACTTTAATTACATTTTTATAATATAAATGCCTTATTAATTTCAATAATATTAATAGTATTATATATTCTATTATAAATATTTTTTTACATTTAATTTTATATTTCCACATTTCCTGTACTCGTGGCCCAAAATTCTCAACGTCATGGCCCCAAATGCTTATTTTACTTATTGTATTTATTTTAATTGTATTGCAGATAATCTAAACTTAAATAGCATGCTAAAAAGACAACTAACTAACTAACTAACTAAATAAATAAATAAATAAATAAATAAAACTGTTTTATGATGGTCTTTGTCTGCATAATTGAGTGTTTTTTTCTTGATCAGAATAAGCAGCAAAGTGGAAAAGACTTTATGCTGATAGTCAAATAGTGCAAGATTACATTTTTATATGTAATTTTCAGTGTCTCAAAATTATTCTCAAAAAATGGCTCCTTGTTCTTTGTATACAACCAGGAAAGGACTTCCACTGACTTGGAAACCCATGCACATGCACTGATTATGGAAACCCTCAAGCCAATCATACTGGAGCTTATGATATTATCCGTCAAACAGTCTGTTTCAGAAACTTGACTGTTGATAACACTGCTTTTTTTGTTGCATCAGCTGAAAGTTAAATGTCTCTTTCTGGCTGCAGTTTCAGAGAAAGTTCTGCAATTTTTGCACACAATATGTCAGGCTGTCTGTGGGTGTACTGTCTTTGATACTAGGATTGATACTAACTGACAACTGACAGCAGATTAATAATCAAATTAGCAAATAAGTAACTGAAGTCACTGGATGACACTTTTTATGTCTCCCAGAAGTTGCAATAAATGCATATACATCTTAAAAAAAAGCTTCTGCTCTTGAAGTAGAATTCCGTTCCATTCAACAAAGGAACAACATCAAACTCTGTCTTTTATTCCTTCCGTATTGACTTGTCACATTTGGACATTGGGCCTTCAGAAACTCTTGGTTTAAAACAAAGAAAGCTCACTACTATTGTTCGTAGGGGGGTAATTAGTAGGATGATGAGAAAAAAAAAAAAGCTCATCTAAATGAGACAAACCTTACGAAGATAAATCGACAATCAGAGCTCAGTTGATTCATGCCAGCTAAAACAAAGGAAGCCTTTATTGGCCTCTGTTGAATACTGGTGCTTTGATTGTGCAGAAACACAGCTGTGTGTCTTTTATAGAGACAAACTGATTGTCTGTCTATACCTTGACTGTGCTGTGCAGGATAAAGCCCCATTATTCATCTGTGTCAGACTTATAATGGAGATTTTATAAGGCTGGCACTTTAGACAAATGTTTTGGGGAGAATGTCACACAGCCAATACATTGGCGTCACAAGGCAGCAGCGTGAATAATACTTACCTAACTGCAGATGTACAGCGTAATTGTAGACTTGATTTTTCATTCATTTTAACCCTGGTCTGTCTTCTGCTATTGTGGTTTCAAGGACTTCTGATTCTCAGAAGTCAAACCTATAATAAGTCTGCCTGGGATCATAAAACAAATTTAAATTTTATTGTCAACAGCATCAGTAATGGTTCATGTTCATGAATTAAGCCAAATTCAACCCATGCTCATTAAAAAATGGTGCCTGTGGCGCCATTTCTGTAAAATGATATTATGTTGCTTCTTGTACATTTTTTGTCAATTTCAAAGTAAAATGACCAGTGAGTTGTACTAAAAGCATGTTTAGTTTATTCAAAACAGATGAATGTGAATTTAATAATGTTTTATTATTTTGATTTGTAGTATGTATCATGGCAATTTAGAAATGAAATGTCCATTGAGTCGTGCTAAAAGGTTAAAACCCCATCGCGTTTAAGAATAACATATTGTATCACCTACACTAAACCCTATAAACATAACTTATTGTGCTAACAAAAACAAATATGCACTAAAAACATTAACTGAAGCAACTATGTAAGGGATAATGTACATCCAGCCGGTTGTTCTCGCAGAATAAACCCCGACAGAGTGATCAGGACCCCGACGCGAAGCTTATTACACGGCTACATGCCACATAAGTAAATAATTAGACGCGAAAAATTGATTTGAGTTGAAATATTTGAACGCAAAGCTTCCATGAAGACAGCTGCGAGCAAGCGGCAAATTCAAACTAAACGGACATTTAAGGGAAACGGTGCAGTCAAACCACGTATTACACAACATTTCACCACAAAATAATTAAGCCAATAAAATAATTATGACGAAAATGTTTTAAAACCTTACCAGTTTGTTAGTTCTTTTATAATCTTTTATAATAACAGCGTACAAAACAATCATAGCAAAATGGCAGCAGCTGCGTTTGTATGAAACTAGAGCGAGTCTGTGATACCAGGATAACATAATTAAACAACTGTACACTATTTTGAATCGAGTTTAATATTATATTATCTAAACAAACAGAAAGCTTCCACCAAGAACAAAAATAGTTCAAGCAAGAGTACAGCGCTGACTGTTGTTACCCAGATCAGCCTGTGTTATTAGCTTTTACCGGTTGTTATCTGGGGATAACATACCTCGGAATGTCGCAACTGACCAATCAGAATCAAGTATTCCACAGAGCTGTGTAATAAGCTGTTTTAGCGTGCTCCTGCAAGTCTCTGAGCTCTTTTATCATGACTTGTGTTTCACAGGATCTGTTCCCAAGCATTATGAACTGGGATTTTGAAGTGCAGTGCTATACCGGGTGAGTATCTGAGCAAGTTTACTATGTCTAAAAAGCCATATATATGTTATGTGTGCAAATGACAAAATATATTAGTCATACAGTACATGCAAAAGCATACAAAATGTTTTGAGGTCATAACAAAGTATCGCATGAGTTTTAGAGTTACTGTATAAACCTTTTTTACAGCAACCAAACAGCTTTTTGACAATAATCAAAAAGACTCGGTAGGCACCAAGTATGAAAGCACCTAAAACACTGTAAGCAAAACTTATAATCAGGCCACCAATACTAATGGGACGTGCATCATTTATAAAGCTCACACATCCCCCATCTCAGCTCCATTTAACACTTTTTACCATGTTTCAAACCATTCCAAAAAATTGTCCTTCAAATAATGTAGAAGATCTAGAAAGATAGATCATGGCAATGCCAAGGTCATGGGTTCAATTCCCAAGTATTGTATAAACTGATCTATACCTTTTTTGTAATGCAAGTCAATTTGGATAAAAGTCAGATTAAAAATAATCAGTACAATGTTTTATACTTTTAGAATATTGTGTAGAAACCTCCTTTGGTTTGGTACTATTTCGTACTTAGCAAATCCAATATACGTACACCCAAATACATTTTTTGTATTTCTGGATATTTTAAATTTTTTTTTACCTACAAGCAGAAGTCCAGCAGGTTTGTCTTCTGCATCAGCCCACCCTGCTGGTGTGTGTATATGCGTGTGTGAAACTTGCCCAGTTTCCCGCACTAACACAGATGCACCAACATCTGTGCGCTGCAGCTCCTGTGTGCGGCCCGCTCTCTCCTATCTCAGCACGGCCCTCTGACTGCCAGAGTGGATGGAGAGAACAATCTGGAACTTCTGTTGCATCATAGTCCTCTGGGATCTGGACTTACAGTATATTATAAAAGTGCTGAGATGACACTCTCTTTCTCCTTTTACCGTTTTCTTTCATTTTCCATGTTTAAGTATTACATGTAGCCTAAATCTTAATAGGAAACACGCCGTACATTCCCAGTGTTAAGAAAGTCACTCTGAAAATGTACTAATAATAATTTAAATTAAAGTACAGTCATATTTAGACTAATTGAGGGTGCATGTACACGACCATTTAAAATTGTATAGTTTTTAAAGAAAAAATACTTTTCTTTAGCGAGAATGCAATACATTGACAATACATATACAAATAAATAAATAAATAAATGTGTAAATAAATACAGCAAAGCTGCAAATGATTTCTGGGGGATCATATGACACTTGAGGCTGGTGTATTGATGCCGAAAATTCCGTTTTAAATCACAGGGTTGAATTATATTTTAGATATATTAGAAGAGAAAACGTTATTTTAAACTGTAAAATATTTTACATTAAATTTACTGTATTTATTGATCATAATAGGGAAAAACTGTACTCAGCTAAATATTTTGCTTCAGAACACTTAAAAGTTTAGAAAATGAGTTTTGAGGATAGTTTGAACATTTGATTATTATTGATTATCAGCTTGATCAAATATAAAGCTATATGTGCTATATTTGCTTTTGAAAAGTAACACTATAACCCTAACAGCTGAAAAGCTTGAATCCTTCCTGACTGGTGGGTTCAAAGTCATGAAGTTTACTTTAGTGTGGTAGATAGCTGCAAGTGAGCGTGTAGTTAGTGAACAGCTCAGGGCTAATGACTAGTCTGACTGGGTTGATTATTATCAGCTATCTAACTTTAGTCCACAGCGCAGGCCAAATGAGGGCCTGCGTGTTAGCCAAGGTATGTTAATAAGGTGCCAAACCGATAATGACTTTATGATTGGATAATTAGACAAATGTGTGTAATTGCTTTCTCTCCTGGCTTTCTAACTGCAGGAAGACTCCCCACTGACTCGGCAAGGTTGTTTATATGCTGCCGTGTGCAAACGTCACCTCCACAGACCGGCTGTGTAAATCTTTAAAGTTTAACAATGAGACTTTCTCTTATGGCTAGTGGTGCAGAAATGTCACATTTAGCTTCAAAAATGCACTAATTTACCTTGGACTTGAGTTTATTTTATTTTATTTTATTTTATTTTATTTTATTTTATTTTATTTTATTTTATTTTATTATTTTAACTATTTTTTTATTTATTTTTTATTCAGCAAGGACTCATTAAATTGATCATTGAAAATGACACACTTCAGCTTCAAAAACACACTAATTTACCTTGGCATTGAGTTAGTTTTGTTTTGTTTTATTAATTTTATTTAATTATTATTTTAAATAACTAATACTTTTATTCAGCAAATCATTAAGTTGATCAAACATGACATTAAATATATTTATAATGTTACAAAAGATGTCTATTTCGAATAATAATCTATTCATCAAAGAATCTTGAAAAAAAATGTTTTCAACAAAAATATTAAGCGGCTCACCTGTTTTCATGGATAATAATAGATCCTTCTTAACTATAACTAATAAATGAATGATTTCTGAAGGATCACGTAACAATGAAAACTGGAGTAAATTCAGCTGCTGAAAAATCAGCTTTGCATCAAATAAATAAATATACATATATATAAAACCATATTTTTAATCAAATAAATGCAGCTTTGGTGAGCATAAGAGACTTATTTATTAAAAAAAAAAAAAAACTTTTGAACTGTACACATTCTTTAGGTAAATTGTTATCAATAGTTATTGTGGATTTTAACAAAGTTGGAATGCTATATTCGCTCAGTATCCATATGGTAACTCTCTGTTTTATAAAATATAATATTATAGTATACTGTATATCTTCTACCTGGTACAGAATGTGCTTTCAAGCGATTCAGATTAAAGATGTATGCCAGTTTTATATATTATTTATGTTATTTCTTAGTAAAGCCATAAAATCTCCAATAAACCCAGTCCACAAGCCATTGGTATAAAATGATACTGTAATTGAATAAATGCTTTAATAATTTCCTCTCTTTACGCTTCATCAACAATGTTCACTCTGACAAGTCAATAAGCTCCAATCATTATGTACCAATTACAGAAACTGACAAAACAGTCGGAATACTGACATATACTGAGACTGTTGAATAACAATTTAACAGAGCAATTAAGGCGTCAATTCCAAAGACAATTATGTCAAACTAATAATTAACAAAATGATTAAGTCACAGTAAGCTCAAAAAAGAAATTAATGTAACAATTTCTTCCCGTCTGAAATATGAAGAGCTTTGGTTTTTGGAGGGGGTATTTCCATGACTTTCCGCAGCCAGGCCCGCTGCTTTAAAAGATGCTTTTTAATCCTTTGGAAAATTACTCTCCAGCTAACGAGTTCTCCTCAACCAACTCCAGACGTCATTAAGGACTGGCTTTTGCCCAAGGCTGCGCATGAACCCCTTTTTCAGACTGTACACTTTATCCATAATTCAGCTCTCTTTCTTCAATTATTCAAGCAAATAGTGCAGGAAAATAATGGAGTTCACTGGATCTTACACATAAAACAATTTTAATGTTAGTTTGAATTTTTGAGGCTTTGAATGTGTGCGTCGAGCGAGAGAGAGGGTTAGTAGCACACTACTTCCCTGTCCCGAAACGACCGGCCTGCCAGTGCCCATAAACACATTATCAAAGAGCCAGCATAGTAAATATATGACCAGCGAAGCTGTGCGTCTGCGCATGTTCGACCCGTTGTCTAGCCGTAATCGCTTGGGCCCGCGAGAGCTTTCTCCACAAAATGCGAATTCCATCCGTTCGAAGGTCCTGTGTGCATTAAACCTTTACAAAAGTGAAAATGTTAAATGTGCATCTGCATGAGATGTCAAAAATCATGAGGATAATATCAAGAAATCTCGCTAAATTTTAAGTCTAAATTGTTTTTTAAGACAAAATGACATGATTATCCTCATTACTGACAGTTGTACAAACCACGGATTTCTTTGATGCTTCACAAGCCTGTATGAATTAAGGGGTTGGCCTCACTAAACTGCTGGCATCATTAAAGATGACCTCTGGGGTTTAAGCTTATGGCGCGCACACACTGCTGCTTTTGATTTGGGCTCCGAATGTGTGAGAATAAAAAAGTAAGGCAGTGATACAAATAAAATATGTTGGTTTAAACCCAGTATCTTCATAAATGGCTTGATTTCCAAGAATCTCTGTTGGAAAAAGTGCTTAATCCAGGGATTTATATGGCATCATCGTGCAACAGTTTGCAGCAACTGCACAGACATTACTCTGCAAGCATTTTGCAATAGCCAGTTGTCGAAGTAAAATAATCTAGTATATCTTTTCTAGTTGCAAATTAAGTAGTTGAACATGTTACATTGTATTATGCACTTAACTTTGTTGTAACTGTAGATTTCAAGTTTCATTGTTTTCATGATTTGAACTTTAGTGTTGTTAGCTATTTTGGTTGGTAGCTTGTAGTGTAGCTTTTAAAGGAGTACAGTATGTTTACTGTAGCTGAACTACTTTAAATTCTGACTAGCTTGTAGCTCGACAGGCATAGTTTCCTCTAAGACTGTTTTTTTCTGTTTTTGTACGCTTGACTGACATTACTCCTGCTTGCTCCAAAAAAAAAAAAAAAAAGCAAGTGATTTCTTTAAGCAGAAAAGTTTGTTAATTGGGATGCGATCCATATTTTTTTTGAAGAGCGCCTCATGTTTTGAGACTGTCGCTGCGCAGGCTGAATGTTTGAGAGCCCCTGTAGATGGCATGTGCAATATTTCTCAGTAGGACAAAGACAGCCCGTGTCTGGCTGAGGTAGCGTCTAACTAATGGCCATCTGTGTGTGGCAATAATGAAAAATCTCAATCACGTATGGCCACGCCGGCTCGTTAGGGAGCAAAATAAAACAGACAATGGGCTCCGACGTGTGAGAGCCATCGCGCTAATTTCTCCCTAAAGGACACCTTTCAGATCTTCCAGACAGCGAAGCTTCTTTCTTGGTAAAATTCCCTTTAATTTAAACGAGACTCTTTCTGATGTAGTTAGTGGGTATTCTGGCATGACTCCTGAAGGTCTTGTTCTTGTTGCCTAGAGTTATGCAAAACAGAAACAGGCAAAACCCACTGTTTTGCCAACAATCTTTCGTTTAGACTGAGTGAGGTCTCGACGTTCCTCGCAAACCTGCTCCTGCACTGGAGGTGTGAACGACTGGGAGGAAAATAAAAACATACCACAGACATGCACATTTACAAACGTGGCGCTGTAGATGGTGTGCCTTTGCTCTGCTCAATATTGTAATGTCTCACACATGATTCCAGCTGCAGAAGCTGATTGTGTGTGTGTATGTTAGGTATTCACGGCGCTCTCACCTTGAGCGTCCCAGGGCATTGGGTGTGTGGGTGTATGTGAGACTGTCCTGAGATAAAGCCATGCAAGCCCCTGAACGGCATGACTAATTTGACACATATCTCCGGGTCTCTTCTCTCACTGTCTGCCACCATCAACACTTCCCTCCTTGCTAGCCTGCCATGGAAATGATCCCAGCGCGGTCCGACGCGCCGCTAAGAGCCATCCGGGCCGCATTTCTCTTAATGGACACGGAAATCTCGAGCAGCCTTGACTTGCTTTTATTGTGGCAAAGGATCAGTCCTGGATTCATTTAACCCCGCGTGAGAGATTGTAATGTGTTCGTAGGAAATTGGATGCATATGAGTGTCTCTCACTTTATGAGCGTCACGGTTTGGTTCCATTTGATTTCTCTTTCACTCATATATGTCTTTCAAAACAAGCTGTTGTGCCTAAAGTTCCCATCATGGTCCCAACTGCTTGTTGGTTAAGCAAGCCAGCATGGTTATGATGAGTGGTGGGCTTGGTATAAGCAAAATTTTATATCATGCTATTGGTGATTTTATACCATTAATGTCCAAATTAATTATAATTCAGCATCAGTAAAAAAGCTTCCCATTATATTCAAATCAGAAATCTTGAAACAGTGTAACTAGTATGATAAATCTAATACTTCTGACTGTAAAATCTGATTGGATGAGCCACATTCAAAGCCAGTGTAAATAGTAGACATACACACATGAAGCACACAGCAGTCATAAAAAAATTAAAAAAAGTCAATTTTGGTTAATTTTCTTTTAATTAGTCACATTAAGAATGATTCATAACGTCACTATTAGTGATTGCCTTACTTGTAGATTCAGTGGTGGTATTGCTGTGCCAGAGAAATTTATTACAGTTTTCCATCCAGACAAATGCATATACAAGGACCTAATAATGTCCAGTTTTTTTTTTTTTTTTTTTTTTTTTTTTTTGGAAAAGGAACAGGTTCCCAATATCAGATTCTCACTACATGAATATCATGGACAAAAGAGCACTTAAACACTCAAAAACAAACAAACAAACAAACAAACAAACAAGCAAACAAACAAACAAAAAAACAAATAGACATCACAAATATATTGTCATCGTCATGTCAAAACTGTGTTTGAATTTTCTGTTTGTTAATGCAGCAAATTCACATGACCAACTGAACCAATGTCAAATCTGTGTGGGGAAATCTTTCTTGAAATTATGTGAAATTACTGATTATGGGGATTACTTGAAATAACTGGATTTCGCCTGTGATTACTCACTAAACACTGCTAAATATCTTTTCTTGGAATCCAGAAAACTTCCACCATGTCAAGCTTTTTTTCAGATGCGGGTAGAGTGTCTCACTTTCTTCTATCATCTTCTCCAATTTTGTGCAGCAGTAGTAGCTATATTGCATAATTGTTTTCTTTCCATTTTATGATGGCCAGCAACCAGCGTTAAGACACAATACCGACACCTACTATGTTGGAGTGTTGACCAGTTATTGTCACTGAATTACCATATGCCTAACATAAATTAAATTTTCAATACTGGTATATCCTTGCAACCCTATTTTTTAAAAAATAAATAAAAATAAAAAAATGGTAATACGTAATTTAAAGCCTTTATGTATAATGCATTATAAAGGAATTGATAACATACATTGCCTTGCTTTGTCTTTTCATAAATAAAAAAGTTAAAATGCATTATAATATTTGAAGGTTATTTGTCATGTATTTTAATGCATACTTAAATGCATACTTTCTGTGTAACATTGAATAGATAAGTATTATAATGTATTATAACTGTGATTACAATTATTCATCACACTATGCTTTGTATTGTGAGGTTAATTTCGATGATTTTTTGATTAATTATATTTTTTAAATGCTTTAAGTAAAGTATTACCAAAATAAGTATAACCGGAGAACCACAAATGTTAAGTACTCATGATATGAATTCTACATTAATGGCTAAATTCCACATTGTATAATGCCTAACAACACAACATATAAATATAAATGTATCTACTGCCATACCGCATAGTCCTAGATGTGTCCTTCAGTCATCTGTGAGTGAAACAGGAAGAGAGAGAGAGAGAGAGAGAGAGTCAGACAGTTCAAGTGAATACTAAACAAAGACTTTAACTCTTCTATTATGTCTCTATAGACATCCAATTAAATCACTTGAAGGTTTACATTATTCTTTAATGATAGCAAGTCAGATTATAGCCTGGTGAAATCTTAATGCATCAGACTCTTTTCTGTAAAAGTGGTCTTGTCTTCTGTAATGAGATATGCGCTGTGAAATGTTAATTACACGCACGCAGGACGAGAAGCAAGAACTGCTTCCAGTTCTGACCCCATTTCTATTCTTTTAATAACAATTACTTGAAGAGAAAGTGGGTTAGAAGAAATTGTAGAGACTTCACATCTGAGACAAAGAAAGCCCTATGCGAACACACCTTATGCTTGCATTACGTACTGAACCGCCGATATCAGATACTCTATCTAATATTCTTTCCCACCCTTTTTTTGAATTCTAACTAGACAGAAAGTTCTGCGGAATTCTGTGAAACGAATTTAAATGGTTAAAATTGATAAACTGACCTGAGAGTCGCTGATCAAATTAGCCAAAATATGTCACAAACTAACTTTGTGAATGACAAAAGCTCTAATTCTGTGGAGTCCGGATTCCATGTGGGCCTGATTAGAAACCTTTTCTGTCTTTTTATGAATCATAATGAGCTACACTTCCAGCGTGTATTCATGCCAGACACGGACTGACAGACGATTAAGAGTATTTCTACTCTTTGTGTGCGTCTGACACAACATTTTTGCACGAATCTGGTCCTGAGCGCACAGCGGCTCTGTTATGAATAACAGTAATTGTTCGGTCGCTTGCTGCCTTTGCGCCTTTGCCAACTGGCACCTGCTCCCCTGTGCGTCACATGACACTACAGCTGTGTCCACATGTTCCCCGGGTCACCACATCAGTGCGGATAATGCCTGCTTTTGATCAGTCCCCCTGACTTTTCCAAATGATCTCATCATATTACCGCAGATTGCTACCTATTACGGAGCGATACTCATTCGGCAATTTAGCTGCGAAAATTGCCCGGCTCCGAGGCTAATTTCAGTGGTGACATTTTACTCCGCCGCTGCTGGATAGACAGCAAATGACAAAGAGTAATTAACGCTAAATGAGTCCCTCGTTTTGTGTGTGTTTAAAGGTCTAGCCCATTCATTGAGTTCTCTTGTCTGACCCAGAAGGAATTAAACTTTTTTTTTTTTTTTCTTTTAAAAAAGGGGAGAACAGAGGTGTGATATAAGGGGTATATCTGGGGTGTATGGTGTTGTTACACTGCTTAAGGGACACTGTGAGATAATTGCAATGTGTTGTGTGTGTCTTACACCCCATTTCCCTCGCACACAAAGAGCTTCACACACTCACAAAAAGAAACACATGGATTTATTGTGTCGCCTCACTCACTTGCTGGTAATTTGTTTGTCAGCTTACAGAGGACATTGTTGTGGTAAAAAAAAAGACTGTGAGTAATTAGCTGTTTAGCATGATTGTGCTGCACGGCCAGTCAGATGAATGAGCCACTGGCTTTTTCCCAGGCATTTCATGACACCACTTCAGGAAGGAAAGCAATTCCAGCGTAGATTTATGCTGGCTCATTTGACGTGAGTTAGTAGTTTTTTCTTTTCATCAAATTCAATTATACACGATAGATGTTAATCGCGATTTATGCATTTTGGCACGTTTTTAACTCCGTATTTTTGCTCTAAAGTAGTCAGCTGTGTGGGCTGCACCCAAAAATACGTCTACGTGCTCAAGTCACCATTTCATCTAAGATGCATCATTCAAAAAGCTCAAAACCGAGTGCAAACACAGCGACACGCGCAGAGAGTTATGAACTCATCTCCATTATGGACTGACCCCGGGATTTATGGAAGAGGAAGTTCGGACGAGGTAGTAAAAATGAAATCATGATGACATTTAAATACGCCGCCTATTAAACGTACGAAAACAGAAGCTCCTCCTGCCAAAAATAACTTGCTGCGGCCCGCCGTCCAAGGCTAAAATGTGGTGCATCGATCAGACCGATAGATATTTCCCCATATGTCTCTCAGGCTCTGGAAAAATCTCCACAGGCTTATATACCGCCAATATTATCTATTAGGAGAGATGAAAACCAAGAAATATCTTTTGTGGAAGGCTCGGATGATAGAAACGGCCTTGGTTACGAGCAGATTTGGGGAAAAAAGCCACCAGAGATGCCATTATTAGATATAATTCCACATTAGCGAATGAACGGCATTCGAATGATATACTAATGATGACCTATTCGAGGATCCTACAGGACTCAGCTGTGTTTAGGGCCAGAAGTATTGGCCTTTGATGAGGAAAAGCCAGACCACTTAATGGAGAGAGCTCTGCAGAGTGGCTCTGCCACCAAAACATATATGCATAATGGAAAAATAATGGAATTTATAATAATTTGTTTAGCTGGAGAGAGAAACAGAGGGAATTAGAGCTGCTTGGTGCTGCAGCCTGCAGACTACATGCACCTCTGCCATAACAAGATTAGAATTTAAACTATGGAGCGAAAGACTCTCTCTGGCTAGATGAAATATTAAAATAGGCCATGCCTTGGCGCTAGGCTGGAAAACCTAGCTCTGTCTCTTTCTCCATGTGACATTTTCCAATTCTGACATATGCCTGCCAATCAAAGTGACTGACACCGAACACATGAGGCCACCTGAGCCTGATGAATTGCTAAGCGCCGCATAAGCATCTCTGCATACGTTAAACTCACATTATATACATCTGTTTTTATGCTTTTTGGGAGCTTTAGCCCCTGAATGTCCTATCCGTAACACTATTTGAATGCGAATTGTCATGAATTATCCACAGCGTTCAGGCACGAGCATCCTCGTGTGTCTGTTTATTTCCCAGGGAGAGGGGTTAAAAGGTTGTCAGAGTCTTCCTCTGGGCTTACGGCTCATGCGAACACGTGTTTCCCTCCTGTGATCTTACGGAGCTGTTGTGTTGTGTGGGGCTCGTCAGAAGGCATTTGGATCTAGAGAATCTCTGAATGATGCAGGAGGTGTGGAGCACCACCGTGACCTGCCCTCCAGGGAAAGAGACCTGTTCCAGACAGACCTGTACCTGCTGTGTGAGTTGCAGCTCAATCTAAACACAAGACTTTTTTAAGGATGCAATAATGAATACATTTTGTATGTAGATGCAATCAGATCAAATGTCAATACAAAGTGGGTGATTTCATTTTGGCCTTGCACTAGATTATCATAGTTGTTATCATAACTTTTGTGTCTCTCAAATGTATGTCTGATGTGATGAGGAATTAGTTGTATTACTGAAGTTATGACATTAGAATGAACACAAAGTGCACTGAGCTGTAATGGGGAAAAGGAAGGTAAAGATTTTCACTCACTAATTTGTAATTGCCACCAGAGGGAGCTAGGATAGTAGCTTTGGGACAGGATGAAATGAGCCGCTTCTGAAACTTTCTTTTCCTGGCCAACCAGATGGAATATTGCAACACCAAAATGCCATTTATGAACCATTAAGAAAACCCTGGGAAATACAAAATATTAAAATCAGGCAGGTTTTTTTTCTTACCTATTCTTACTTGCTAATAAATAAATGAAAAGTGAAAAGTGAAAATAATAATAAAAACACATAATTATCTAAATAATAATAATAATAATAACAACAACAACAACAACAACAACAACAACAACAATAATAATAATAATAATAATAATAATAATAACAACACTTATTATAATTATAATAATTATTATTATTATTATTATTATTAGCATTCTGTATTTTTCCCCCCATGATTAGCACAAAATAAACTTCATTAGTTTATTAACTATAGGCTTATAGCTTTTTTAATTATAATAGTTGTTTTTGTTGTTATAATAAGATTAAAAATATTATCATCATCATCATTCATCATTATTATTATTTTTATCTCTATTTTCATCTGTTCTAATCAAAAGCCTAACTGGTTAAGAATGGATCAGAATGCTGAGTTTCTCTAATATAACTTTATGTTATATTTTGTTAGATTTGTGTTTTCTCTTAATTACATTTCAGCCAAATCAAAGTGTGGTCAAATTCACTGCTGTCTCTCACACGGGTAACAGCGATCATGTTTCACTGCTGTTTCACCATCATAAATAGAGATATCCCTGACACATCTGCCGCAAGTCATATTGTATTTCTCTCATGCAGCCACATTTCAGCGAGCGCGCTGTAAAATGCGAATTCTCTTCTTTATCATCTGATTCTAATTTTGATTTTAATTGTAGCCTAATGTCATGCCATAGCTTCCTGTACGTGAGTCATCACTGAGGAATCTGTGCTGGCTTTGCCAGAAAGCTGTTTAGCAAGTGCATAACAGAGCAGCCCAATAGAGATGTCCCTTTATTGACACTGTTAGGGCAGACTCACCCTCGCCCTGTGTGTTTACACACACAAATGAGCAAACAAGCACCCACACACACTCACACACAGATGTCCTGAAATAAGTCTTACAGCTGCCAACTCTCTCCCTCCTCATACCTGCTACATTCTGAGATTCTAGTTATCCAGAACTGTTGTTGTATCTGCTAATGATATGTTTATTTTCACTCAGTAGTTGTTCATACTGTAAAAGCATAATGACCAGAGGCCCCATCTAAGAGTGCTGATTCGATTTAGGGCTTTGATGAGCTTGGCAAGAATTTTGTCTCGTATGTGAATGCCCTGAACCAAGTCAAAGGTAAAATTAATTTAATTTGATTAAATTGATTTAATAAATTTAATTTTGATTATCCTCAAAATGCACAAAACAACAATGTGAATGGAAAGTAAACTTAAAAAACCTGTGGGGGGGTTTCTGTTAAAGATACTCATGTGTGAAAATACTGTAGTCCCACAAAAAATTGCCAAAAAGGTATAATGTCACACTTTAGTATTCTGCTTGTATATTTTTTGGAGGTTGTCAGTACTGTTTGGTTGTGGATCATGACTCAACTAATATGGAACACACATCGGGCTAATGAACAGTGTTTAGTTGGAGCTGGTGTGATTGTTTTTCACCCCTGCAGGGTGGAGATTAACACCAGAGCTTCTGAGATTGACTAGTAAAATGCTACATGGACTCCATCGTTTCACAGACTTCTCCTTTTCCCAGTGCAATTTGGAAAACATATTTGCTTTTACAATTAAGTCACTAGCATAAGGTGTAAGAACTTTGCACCGCTGTCGCTAGGCAGTGTTCTGGGTTGATGTTATGGCATTGCTAGTCAATTGAGAAAGAAAGAAAGAAAGAAAGAAAGAAAGAAAGAAAGAAAGAAAGAAAGAAAGAAAGAAAGAAAGAAAGAAAGAAAGAAAGAAAGAAAGAAAGAAAGAAAGAAAGAAAGATGTATGGGAATATTTTTTACATGAATGGGAAAAGTAGGCACAATCGGTTACAGTTAGTTTGTTGGGTTTTTAAAGTAATCTAATAAAAAATAGAAAGACATAAAAATGTTACAACAAAAAAAAGAATAAATTAAATAATAAAAACATAAAGATTAACTAATTATTATAATTCTTTTTTGAATGAAGTTAGCAACTACTCAGCGAGGATGCATTAACAGATCAAAAGTGACAGTAAATGTATAATTAAAAAAAAATATATGTATTTCAATAAATATATATCTTTTAACTTTCTGTTCACAGGCAAAAAGTACATTTTAAAATTGATTTATATAGAATATATTTAAAAAATATATTAAAAATATTTTGTTTTAATGTTTTACAATATTAGAGCTTTTACTGTATTTTTGATCAAATAAATGCAGCCTTGGTGAACATAAGTGACATCTTTCAAAAACGTACCAATCCTAAACCTTTTAACAGTAGCATATATTTATATATGAAATTATTTATTGATTATTTTGTTAACAGTTTAGCTCTCTCTATATGCAAAACAGGCTGCTGACAAACAATATGTTCTCACAGTCCTGTGGAATTCCATACAGTGTGTGTGTGTGTGTGTGTGTGTGTGTGTGTGTGTGTGTATTTGTATGTATGTGAGAGACAGTGAATGGAGTGGAAGATACAGAGAGACACGCTGAGATAATGAAAAAGAGACAATTCTTCCACACACTGTCTCTTCTCATACTCTGCTTCTCCTTCTGTTGCACGGTTCTGTTTGGAGCCAAACAGTCAAGAATGCGGGGTATCATTTCCTGCAGAGAGATGACGTTCATGGAAAGGAGGGGAAAAAAAGAAGAGAAAACAGCAAAGGAAAAAAAAAAAGCCCTCGCCAAAGGGAGGCTTAGTGGTGTCAGACACAGGAAACAGAGTTTTCAGATTTGAGGGGTTAGAGACTGAATGTGTGGGGAGAAAAGCACTGGAGCTTCCACGGAGAGTCTGTGTGTGTGTGAGGCCAAGCGCTGGCAGCTGCTGTGGTAGGGCAAGACTGGGCAGGCTCCGGTGTTCGGCCCCAGGGAAGCGCCAAGCTGCCAAAGTGCCCTGGCAGGGGCCCGGGATGGGTCCGCAGGAACAGAAGAGCCTCTTTGTGCTCACCTTGCCAGCAGAAACCGGCCTGCCTCCTCTCCTCCGCACTCGAATTGGGTCTGCTCCGCTTTGCTGTGCTTACCATGCAATACAGCGACTAGCAGTTAGCAGAGAAGCCACAAATCAGAGCCAGAGTCATGAAACGAGAGTCTTCTCTCGAGACAAATTCAGATCTTTTAAGGATGAGGATGATGGACTTGTACATTCGTCTTCAGAGGTGAGAGAAGTCTGCCCGCGTCGGGCAACTCTGGAGTCAGCTGTCTAACAGCGCTTCTCAGCTCATTAAATGAAATCCCACAGCCCGCATAGAAGAATTTAAATGAGAACAAGCGTTTGATGTGTGGGACTCCCCCTCCTTACTGGCCCTCCGTATGTGGTATGGTCAGGAAGAGGCTGGGTGGTAAATGCCTTGTTTAAGGTAATGACGGGTGAAGGTCTCACAGGCCGACCTTGGGGAACTTAGCTGAAACTGTATATGTGTAAATCCATTGCAAATCCCCAGACCTTTTTTCCTCCCTTACAGCCCGACTGCCTCAAGAAACTGGATCACTGCACTGTTTACAAGACCTCATGATTCATTTGGGATAAGGGGGCTTGACAAGGCAGGACCCAGGTCACTATTTGCAAAGATTGTAACCTAAAACCGAGGTCGAAAAAAAATGTCTTTAATGAGGACATGAGGTAACTAGTATGAAATAATTGGACTTTAACCATGTTTTTAACTTTCTCCTGAAAATGGGAGAGGGGTTTTAGAGGGTTTGACTAGATTGGGGTGATGCAAGATTGAACCCACTTTTTATGTATGTATGCATGTATGCATTTATTTTATTTTATTTTATTTTATTTTATTTTATTTTATTTTTCTCCTGTGATTAAGTATTTCACTTTGTACCTTTCTCCACTGCAATATCTTGTATTTCCTCAGCACAGTATAAGTCTACCTGTTGGCTTGGGGGTGTGGCTACAGTCTAATCTAATATGTTGTATTTAGTTCTATTTTGAACTGACTACTAAATAAAATAATTGTTCACAAAAAAGAAAGTAAATGCATGTGAATCATGCTGCCGTACGTACAAGCGTCATTTTTATGTATTTCTGAGTAAATGAATAGATAAGATAAAAAGAGTGTCACGTTATTGACCCTTAAAGTTAATAATGTGAAAATGGACTGAAATAAATGAATGCATTCTGTTCTTGATTCTTGATGTGTTTATTTGAGTCAAGCGACAACAAATGACAAGAGTTTTGTTTGCATGGTGCCGTCCTTTGTATACACTGTCATTATGTCTTACAGACCCTGTTTATGAGCAATACCTTTTTGGTATCAGGCTTCTCTCGCTACGCTGCATTCCCTGTTGGCGTGTTATTTGATTATTTGGTACTCGCACGAAACCACAAGGTCGAAACAATCACCAGCTCATAAACTCACTGATCGGGTTTGTACATGGAATCATATCCACATGGCCACTCGATAATGATCAAATCTGCGATAAGCAATACAAGATTTTATGGGATATTGCAGAACTCACCCACTTGGCACCTGAGCTTAAGCGGCCGTAGTGGGGGAAATAAAGATCTGAAGCCTCTATTTGAGAGAGCTGGAGGAGCTAGTGCATTTCAGAGGAGCATCTTAACCCACTTCAAACCCCTTCATCCTCCTCCTCCTCCTCTTGCACCCCCCTCCTCCTCCAGTGCTCTCAGTCTCTGTATCAGGTTTTGTAAGGGATTTGCCTCCCGAATCCCTCAAATCAACAGAGGATAGATGCCCATTGTGTTTAATCAAAGCACTTCCTTCCCATAATCCTTCAATTCTAACAGGAAGAATGGGAATGAGAAGGGGAATGCAATGGATGGAGCCCATGAAGGCCCACATTATACAGTCTCATTTGGATTTCTCCAGCAGGCAGTGCCAGGACCCAGGCCTTGTTTGTTGATATTTCATTTATCTGTTCTTTCTTATTTTGGTTTGTGTGTCTTGGGCTGTTTGTGTTGCCATTGCTGGCATGTTCAGTTGTGGATAGATGTCAGCTCCCCAATCATGTTTACATTGGAGAATAATTGACTTGTCACCTGTAGAAACCTGCTTATGGGTTTAAATCTGTAGCTGTGTTTGGCAACGAACAGTAGCTGCATTCTGTTTATGCTCCCGTCAGGTGAAAGCAGCAAAACGTGTTGGAGTTGGCTTGCCGTAATCCTGTTCGGTCTAGTAATCGAGTTAATCCTCGGGGACTCACCCTGTTTGCACTTTCTCCCATAAGTCCCTGGGGCAGTGCACCCACCTGACACCAAGGTATTCTAGACTGTTGTTATTGCGCTTAACACACTGCTACAGGTGTGCATGAGTAAAAGGGATATTCTAAATTCAGTACAAGTTATGCACGATTGACTTGTGGCATAATGTAGACTACCGCAAAAATTATTTCTCCTTAAAAAAATACAAATCTGGGTTACAGTGACAAACTTTCAATGGATATGAATATGAATCACTTATAAACGTGAAAACACTCACTTTCAATAGTATAGTAGCAACAAACAAAACAAAATTTTTTTGTGAAAAGACTGTGCGCTAATCCATAAACAAAAAATCCTAAAATGAACACTAAAATAGCTTTACAGATTAAACAATACAAGTTTACAGAATAATTAATATCAATGCTTTTCTATAAATAATACCTACCCAGGCTTATTGGAAACACATGCTTGTGGCGTTGTTTCATCAAAACTCAAAAAGAATTATTTCTAAGCCTATATTTATAAATAATTTAAGTTTCCAGTTGAAATGAACACTACAGGAAGTAAAACTCAGACACATTTTTACTCCTTTTCACACAAAATATGATTTACAGGGCAAGAGTTTCAAATAAGAAAGCTGTTTCATACCGTTCCTTGCACAATAATATGTTATGACTTCAAAACGATTTTGACATGCTGCAAGATTTAAAAACTGATACTTGTGAATGTTAGTGTCACATATCCAGCTTCATATGTATAGATCAAGTGATACAGCGTTAATTCATTTGAATTCTGAATCGCCGCAATACGTATCTGAAGCAACTTAATAAAAATGTAGCCATAGTTACATATTGAATGCATGTTTTAGTGTCACTCACTGGACAGTTCACTTTGAAACTGCCGTGAAAAGCACAATAAGGTGTTGCAGAAATGTCGCCACAAGCACATATTTTCAGTGAATCTGGGTTGAATAATAAGCTTCACATTTCAGCTTTAAAATCCTCCAAAAATTTGCCTGATTCACTTTCATTCTAAGCTCCTCACTATAGCATTGTTTATTTTGTTTTTTTAAAAATAAGAAAATGTGGGACGAGTCCTAATCAACATCATGCTACAAATGATTTACTTGTACCAAACCTACAAGATTCCTTGAGCATGTTCTGCTGACTGAAATGCTTGTGCAGAATCCAATTCCCAAAACAGTATGTCATCGGCAGACAGCAGGCAAGAGAAAGCGGAGAAAGCGAAATGGTTTAAGTTCACACGACATGGACTCTTGGTGGATCATTCATCCTTTACTCTGGACCACAAGCCTGGGCTCAGATCCAAGCAGATCTCAGCCAAGGTCTTTCCATGGGCCTGTATTACTCCTGAGGGAAAGGTATCTAAGCCTTCCCCGCTACACAATTTCCCAGTGCCTTTATACTTTAGTGGGTGGCCCCGTGTGCCCTGGCTCCTGGTCTTTCAGTGACGGAGACCGCCCTCTGCTCTGGAGGAGGTGAAATCAATTCCCGCCGTCGGAGACAGCAGTGAATGGCAGGAGACCATAGAGCGAAGATTAAAGATCCATCTCATATTTTCCCTCCATGTGCACTGAATAAGCATTGTAATCCATGGAATCAAATGCTTCTAATGTAGCCCTCAAGGGTCATGATATCTCACATGTGACATTTAGCTATTTTAAAAAACGTTTCCCATCTCATATCAAATACTGACAGTGAAGTCTGAACAGAATACTGTGTGTCGTCTACACTGAAGGTCTGACAATGACATTACCTTGGATCTCATGCATTTCAGCTTGAGCTGGAAATGGATACTTCTGTATGTGATGTGTAAATTGATATTGATGATCAAAGTAAACAATGTGACCCTTCATATGAGGCTTTGATTTAAACCTTTTGAAGGGAGTCCAAACCAATTAATGAAGTTTGGAGTTGAGTCCCAAGAGCTTCATTAGAAGGCCGAACAGCGATTTCAAAGACAGCTGCCATTTCTCTCCTCTGGTTTCCTCTCAGCCCCATTCAGCACATTAGAGAACATCTAACAGTTCATTTCAGCTCACGATTTGTTCAAGAAACCCAATTGCTGAGTAGAAATTTTGGGGTCTAAGATTTGAGAGAATGAAGCCAAGTTTCAGTTTCTTCTTGTAACATGACGTTGTCAGACAAGGACAAATGTCTTTCTTCCCGGGAATGATTAATGTTAGCTGGTAATCTGACTAGGGTAGTTTAAGAGAAGAACAGGTTTGTTGGATATTGATAGCTATTCCCATCTTGGGTCATTCTCTAAGGAAACAGGAAGTGGCCATTGAGACTACTGAGCTTGGGAGGAAATGTGTTATAGCTGTTTGTGTCACTTAAGACAAGGAGTGCATTTAGATTTTTACAGTGTTGGGAAGTTACTAGTTACATGTAACAGCATTACGTAATTTAATGACAAAACAAATGTAACTGTAATTTGTTACAGTTACTGAGAAAAAAAAAGTTTAATTAAATTACAGTTCATCAAAAAAGTAACCAAATTTAATCAGTTATGTTACTTAGTTCAATTCAATTCAATTCAAGTTTATTTGTATAGCGCTTTTTACGATACAAATCATTGCAAAGCAACTTTACAGAAAATTAAGTTTCTACAATATTTAGTAGTAGCTTATCAGTGATGACTGTCAGTTCATGTGCATAAGGCAGAAATGTTCAGAAAAATCAATAAAAGACGTAAACAAACAGACGATTAACACTATTAACAGCAATTATGCAATCAAACTTATAGCAAAATGTGGTAGTTCTGTATGTTGTCTCTGGGTTAGCATCATCTGAGGTCCTCTGAGTTCGTTAAGTATTTAAATTAGTTACACTACTTATTATTATTACATTTTAAATAGAGTAACTTGTAATCTGTAACCTATTATATTTCTAAAGCATAACCTTCCCAACACTGTATTTTAAAAAGCTAACTGAGAGTAAAACAATAAAATAATAATAATAATAATAATAATAATAATAATAATAATAATAATAATACTAAATTAGAAAAAATAGACGATACCATTATGTCTTTTTTTTTTTTTTTTTTTAAACTTGGTAGTACAGTGTTTATTATTTGACTAGAGCAAAACAATGGCTTTTTGCATTATTGATATTAAACTTTGGCTGCATGAAGAAAAAAAAAAAGCATGAATGAGATTTGAAATAAAATTCAGTGTGTTCCTCTCCATACGGCTTCAGAAGATTTGAAATACAGCGCAGATGTTGTAAAAGTAGTCGTACAGACTTTTATGGTGTGATTGCTAATTTTCATCTCTTGTATGGAAAAGAGCAGAACAGGGAGTCATACAGTTTTGGAACGACATGACAAAATATCCAATCAAAATATTTGCATTATCATATATACTTTAAACATTTTACATTTAAAACCTAATTTCTTTGGAGAGTGGCTTTTCCGTCAACTCTTCTTCAGGTGTGGAGGGGAAACCTCTGTTTTACACACTTTTGTGAAGAGGAGCGGATTTAACGGGGCGGGGGTCTTGTGGGGGATTTTTTGTCAGTTCGTTTTTTCCACCAGCAACAGGATCAGCCGTAAATACTCTCTTCCCAGGAGTGCGCATGGCTTCTCTTTTACACAGATTCACACAGTCTCTATAGCTTGCTCACCATCTCTCCCTCTCTCTCTCTCTCTCTCTCTCTCTCTCTCCCTTTTTTTGTGGCTCCTACAAACAGTCCAACTCCTTTCTCAGCCATTGGTTCCAAACCCAGATCAAATGTTAGGGTTTAAAAAGCTAAAGTCTGATGTGGATGAGCAACTGCCCATAAAACACTTTAATCCCTAATGCTGTAATGTATTTAATTTCACACTCTCTGATGCTGTTGCCTCTTTTTAGGATTACTGAGGGTGGGGGCAGGGTCAGGGTCTGGGACAGAGGAGGCCACTCAAGCCCTTCCAATGTAAAAGATGAAGATTGAGGACGCCGCTCTAAAACAGTTGAGCTCTACATAGAGCTGGATCCAGAGAATGCCACTGCACTGTTTGGATGCTTGTATTTAAACTGGAGCGGAGGGCTTTAAAGAGCAGGGGAATGCAATGATATCTGCATTGTCCTAAACCCCTGCTTGAGAGACCCAGGCAAATTCCATCGTATGCGTGTTACTATGGAGCTTCATAAAGTTGAAGACCAATATAGTTGCGCCTTTATTAGATGAGGATCTGCACAGGCGGATGGGATATTGGATGCAATAATTCCCTGCTAGGAGCACACACATAGCCTCTTTTATATCGCCCTCTAATATCCAATTTACGGGTGAGAGGACCTCAGCCAACTGAGCCCACTAAGTTAAAATGCAAAGTCTTCAGCGTGAGATGGAATTAAGGCCAACTTTTCTCTCTCTGTTTGCCAACACTTTTGAGGTTTAAAGAAATATGAAACTTTTCCCCTTTTTTCTTATTCCCCCCTAGTCTCATTCAGATGTGAGATAGATGCAACCGAAAACAACAACTAACTCAATGTGAGATGAAAACCTGCAGCTTTGTGGTTTTGCATGGTATTATTTGGTAAAGGGTTTGTATAATGTTTGGATAACTGTGTGTCTAATTAAAAAGTAAATTAAGAAGATGACTGGCAAAATTAGCACTGTTGGGCACACCAGCCATTAACAATTTCCTTTGGATGTACTACAATCCTGTTATCCGGGGAAATAGGAAAATAACTCGAAACTTAACTTTGTGCTCTTTAACAAAAAAGAACAGACTTCTATCTGTTTAGACAAATCCTTTAGTACCATTGTATTCAAGTGCTTTAGTTGCCCAGATATTTGCTTGCATCTTCTAAGAGGTTTGTTTTACACACACACACACACACACACACACACACACACACACACACACACACACACACACACACACACACACACACACACACACACACACACACACACACACACACACACACAGTCACTTTCCACTTTCTTTTGCTGTCTAATTCTCCCATGGACTCTGATACAATCACTGCTAGCGGATGTTTTTATTCCTAACAAGGACTTAGCTGCAGCCCTGTAAGTAAGCATATATGGTGATTTATACGCTAAGCAGCAAGGATTGTGTTGCCCTGCTGGTTTATGCATTTTACACTTTGATAAACTCACCCGAGGCTCTCTGCCACTTTGGGTACTAACCCCCCAGTGTTGACCCAGCCCTGCTGCCTTTTGCCCTATTAAGCAGGCAAAACCAATTTGATTAATGCACATGCCATTTTTTGGATCTAAATGTTGTTAGAGCTCGCCATGCAGTTTTTGGTTTGGAGTTGTGGAGATGACCTTTGCAAAAATACCACTGAAAACAAAAAAAAGCAAACCCATTGTAAAATATCGATGTCACAGCAGACACAAAAGCTTGAGATGGGGGATGTTTACTGCATTTATTATTTACTTTCCTGAATGCAAAAGCTAATGACAGTGTGCAGAAGTCATAAAACAATCCTCCCTCTTATTATTTGATCATTTCTACTTGATGGCTTCATGGCCAAGAAAATGGAATGAAATACTGGCCATGTCAATAGTGGATCCATAAAGACTGTGCTATTTGGCTTTTGCTTTAGAATAATTTAAAAGCTCAGTAATCAATAACTAATCTTGGCTATAGTCAGATGAAATGAAATAAAGTGGTAAATGATGAGGCACACTATCATAAGGTACGCTAACACCTTCCTTGGGAAAAATCACTATCACAATGACTTATTGGATGATTTTTTTCTCTCTCTGTCTCTCTCTCTCTCTCTGCATTGTGTGCTGTTTTAGGTGAAAAATCTGCTCAATTCTGCAGAACAAATTGAAACATGACACAATTTGTTCAATGAGCTGAAAGTGCTAAACCCTGCATAAAATAATTTTCTTAATGACTATCTTTGTCTTGTTTTCTAACAGAAAAATATCTTAACATCCATAAAACAATATTTGACCTGATTTACCTGACACCAATTTATCAAGAGTTTACCATGTAAAAATGTTTAAACCATAAACCATTAAACCATCATTTAAACCATGTGTGTGTGTTTGTGGTAAGACAAATGTATGGAGACAAAATACACATTAAATCTATGAAAACAATTTTTTTCAATTGTATACAATTTTGCTTCTCTGTTTTGTCCCCCTTGTTTTTAAGGTTCCTTAGACATTTTTTACTAACAATAGTAAGATTAGATTTTTTTATTTATTTATTAAAAAAAAAAAAAAGTCTGCAGCTGCCAGTCTTTTTAAACAAGAAGACATGAAAATTATAAGCATTATCAAATTGGCGAAATAGGGCAATATAGTTATATAATATTTGTTAACTTTAGTATAGGGGCCGATTCTCACTATTAACTAGTTATTATTAACACAATGTCTGTTTATTAGTAATTATAAAGCGCATATTCTGCACGACCATATTCTACATCCCTAATCCTGCCCAATACCTAAACTTAACAACTACTTTACTAACTATTGACAAGCAGCAAATTAGGAGTTTATTGAGGCAAATGTCATAGTTAATGGTTTGCTAACTGCGAGGATTGGATCTTAAAATAACGTGTGACCAAATATTTTGTAGAACTCAGCTCTCTGGAAATCTGCAAAACATTCTGCAATTACAAAATCCCTTGTGTATCTGCTCATTTCTTAGGATTTTAAGTTTTACAATCTGGAGTAAAACAGAAAGTATCAACAACTGTTAGGCTTGGGATCATGTCGAACTTCTTTGTGTGTGAATTTAAGTAAGTTGACTTTAACTATCAACCCGATCCACTAATATTTGACAACCACAAATATGTTTCACAATAATTTGTCTTTAATTTGTCTCTAATTAGTACAAAGACTTTTTGGGGTCATTGTATGTAAAGGACATGCCGTTCACAGTGCAACATTTGAGACATGCAGTGGAGTTTGGCTGCTTGCATTTATTAGTGCAGGCCCATCTGTAAATGTTTCTGGAGCTTTAGTGTGTAGTATTTAGTGGACACACTCACAGCTGCTTTGAAACAGACCATTGCTTTGTGCAGTCACCCTGTGCCCTCTATGACCTCTACCTGCACTGCAGAGCAAACAGAGAGTCAGGAGAAGAGAAAGGATGAGAGGGAGAGAGGAGAGCGCTGGTGGAGCTCTGTTAATTCTTCCATATCTAAGCCTCTTTGCTGAGGCTCTCTTTGTCTTCAAAGACCGAGTCATTAAGGACTAATCCTATCACTCCACCTAATCTGAAGTTGTGGAGTCAGAGTCCAGCTTTCCCTAAAATGGCCTTTGTAGAGGCCAAATAGACACGGTTAGGTTTTAGTCAAGAGCATCCAAAAGTGCCCCTCTCCTCTCTTTTGTGACCCCGGCCCTTCAGGCTCAATCCTCCCCAAGAATTTAATGGAGTGCTGTTAATGAATCTTCCCCTCTGCTCCTCTGTTCACTACAGAAAAAAAAAAAAAAAAAAAAGCGCCGCTCTCTTTCACTAAAAAATAGCCTGGTTCATTTTGTGGAAACTACATAGACATTGAGACTTGTAAACAAAAGCAAAAAACACAACTTCAGTCTTTATGAACATTTTACGTTTAATTCAATGTCTTACTGTCATTATTTGTGAAAGTTACTACCAATCGTTTAAAAGTAAATCCTACACCTGTAATATTCGCTTTAATCTTGAACTTCCAATCCCATTTAAACTCGAATATGTCCTTACATCATCGTTTTGTAGCGTGCTTTATAGCAGCATGACATCTGCCAGCGTGGATTTTCCCCCGGCTCTGTTTGAGGACAGCTGTTCCTAAACACACTGTTAAGGCATAGTTGTCTGCTGTATGAAACCGTTAAGAGAGCATTGCTCAAATAGTTCAAACCATTTGATTCTGGAGAGCACTGGAGGGAAGTGTTTACATAGTGTCTTTCTGGGGCTTGTTAGCCAGGCCTTTGTGGAGAGAGCTGGGTCTGCTCTGGTGAACTGGAGTGCTTTTGGCAGTTGCCCACCTGATTCGACTAGATGTGGCTTAATTAGGCTCAGACAAAACTTTGTAAACATCTTAAGGTAGCCTGCTAGTTTATGTGTTCCTTATCAGGAGTTGAAGCAGGAAATGAAAGATCAAGAAGTAACCCAAGCAGATACTCTATTGTCTGGTAAGTGTAGCATTTTTGATTACTATATGTTTGTGAGAGCCAAGTTTGTAGAAATGTCCTGACAAGAAACCTGTCAATGATATGTCCAGGTCATATTTCATGCCAAAATCAGAAGAAAGACCATTCATATTTTTGCTGTCTGTTGGCATGGCAGTTATGCATATTTTCAAGATACAGACATGTCTTCTTTGCAGTGTAAAGTCAATTATAGATGCATAGAAAGATGCAAGAAAAGAAATGACCAATCACAATTCAGTATGCAAATGAACACAATAAAGAAGACCAATAGCGTTTGGTGTGCAGATGTTTCAATGTTGTCACTGCTATTATTTATTATTATTGTTGTTGTTGTTTGAATAATATTGTTTATTAATGTTTATTATTGTTATTTTAAAGTTGAATAGCAAACAATAATGTAGGATTTGTAAACTTTAATATAAAGTTTCTTATGAAAAATTGAAGCTGTAGTGTATCTATAATGGTAATAACATACAATATATAATATAATAGTAATACAATATAAAGAACAGTGAAAGCAAACGCATTCATTTATTTGATTATTGTCAGATATGTCAATGCTATCTCACGACCAATTCGTATGTATTTTACGAGGTGGCTAATTCATACGAATTCGTACAACCTCACTCGTACAATTTTGTACGATTTGAGTGATGGGTAGGTTTAGGGGCGGGGTTAGGTATGTTTCATTCCTACAAATTCATGCGATTTGTGCAACTGGTAAAATACTTACAATTTAGCAAAAATCATAAGAATTTGTACGAGTGAGGTCGTATGAATTTGTACGAATTAGCCACCTCGTTAAATAATATGGTTTATTGCACATTAATTCCATGTAGAGACTTGCACATAACTATACACATATACCCACCTTCATTGATAAAGCCTAGTGTCTGTCGTTCTGCTTTAATCATCACTGGAGGAACAAATGAAACCCATGTGTTGTTCACGTGTAATTATAGTGTTGTAAAGTGACAGAACAACAGGAGTGTAGTTTTACTGTGCCGTAAATGCAGGTACGAGGCTTTATCAAGGGATCTCATGTTGCAGGGATGCTGGTCTGGGAACTCTGATCCTGCCCATGGAGACACAAACGGCCCTCACTGTGGCTCCAGGGCCCCCACCCACACCAGGCATTACACCAACACCGAAGGGTCAGGGGTCAGTCTCTAAAATGTTTATTCTCCATCCTGTGATTTTGAACTCCCCCCCCCCGCTATTTTGGTAGGAGCCACAAATTTCAAAATGACTTCAAATGTGTATTTTTGTTGTCACAGACTGGAGCTCTGAGAGATTGCTGGGTTGTGTTTATGAACACTGTCTCCGATGGTAAAGATCAATGGCTGCTCTCACCACAGCCAGACGGCTGGTTATGACTACACCATTAACTGCCATCACTATGGTGTATATTTTAAAGGGTTATATTTTATTTAATTTCATTATAAAATCTGGGTTTTTATCGTTAACTAAACTAAAACAATAAAACCCATATAAAATAAATAAATAAAACAAAAAATATCAAATAAATAATAATACAATTATTTTATTACATATATTTTTAAAATATTTTTATTTCCAAAGGCAGCATTTGTCATTTTCATTTGGTTAAACTTGAAGTACTAAAATAACTAAAAATAAATAAACTAAAATTAATAAACAAAAAGTAAAACTTTATGGACATATAAAAAAACAAACAAACAGACGATTAATCAATAAAATCTCATACTTCAAAAAAAAAAAAAAAAATGACAGAAACCCATAACAAAATTACTAAAACCTTAACTAAAATTAAAGTGAAAGTATAAAAGAAAATATGAAAATAAAATCTAATTCAAAATAATAACACTATATGATACTAAAATAACACTGTATAAAATAAACCAGTGCTAACGATATCCTAGAAGTACTTCAATGACACATTTTAATAAAATATCTGTGAGGCATATCAGTTCATGAAAAAAAATAACAAGCTGTCATAAATATATATATATATATATATATATATAATATATATATATGATATATATATATATATATATATATATTATATATATTATATATATATATATATTAACCGCAAAAAATCCCCAGAATATGTTTTCTAATAAAGAAAATATCATCTATATGTCAACAAAGTCACAGATGACGAACACGGCTAGCTCATGCCCGTAACAACCTTCTTGTAAAGCCACACAATCACTATAGGGGTGTAAAACTCTGACAGCTTGTTATCTTTCAGTGACAGAATCCAAATCAGCCCGGCTTACCGACCCAATGTAAATCAGCAGCGTAAAATAAGCAGTGGCTAAATCAGCCAGAGACAGAGAGGCTCTTTGTTGCAGAGTGCAGATTAATATCTTAAGCGTGTACCATTGTTCAGAGTTATGTCACCAGTGGCCGTAATGATATCTTGAATTAATGAAGTGATGAAAGCGGCGAGGGAGAGGCCTGTGATTTACAGGATTGCTTTTAGCTGATGCACACTGCCATCACTGGAGATAAATCAGCCGCTGGGAGCCATGGGGGAAAATGAATGGATCTGCACACAGGTTTACAGTTCAATTAGTAAGGCACAAGGACGCCAGTGCAATGTAATTTGCCCGGCCAGGTGTTTGGATGAAATGAAACAACGGAAGATGTATGATCTGTTGATGGAGGGACATCTTTGGTCTTTGCTGAGTTTACATCGGAGTTATGCTTACCGTAAACACATTATTTCAGAATTTTTTTGATGTTATGACTTTGTGATCATTTCAAGGCAAAGTGTGTTATTCTTGAACAAAGTAATTTTTAATAATAATTTCTAAACAGGAATTAAATGGTTGCTCAAACAGACGGTCCCGCCCCAAACTCACGCTATTGCTCCAACTGATCGAGATGCAGTGTTTTAATAGAACCAGAATTGTTGTCACCACATGTTCCGCTGGGAAATATTTTAACAGAGAAAAAAAAAAAAGATCAAACGTGTGTAACTGATAATGGCTAAAGTTTGCCCTGATTACATCCAACCTGAGCCGGCTCCCCAGTAAAGCAGAATGACCTCCACATGCCCTGACCTTCCTTTTATACTGCTTAAGAGGCAGGCTTAGGTAACTGCTGAGGTAACTGATGCCACTTTCTCAGAAAATCAATAATTAAATTCAGTCGTACATGGACCAGTGGCCTGCACCTGAACTGGAGTTTTGTATTCCATTCCCCCCCACAAAGTGGTCCAGCATTCGCTCCAGATTACTTTCCGCCATGTCAGATCACATACACCACCAGTCAAAAGTTGGGACACACATACTAATTGTTTATTATTACCATTTTGCACATTTTAGAGTATTAGTAAAATCTGTAATGAAAATTGGAAGTATGGAAATTATAAATATATAATTATAAAATACTCAAAACAAACAAACAAACAAAAAAACTTTTCAATGCAGGATGCATTATTTAACTGTATTAAAGGAGATCCCATGCTGAACACTTTGTTTATTAATTTCACTAATCTCATTAGTTTTTCATTGTTTGGTTTGATTTAATTTTTAGTTTATTTTTTAAAACGAATAAATGAATGAATGAATGAATGAATGAAGTAAAGTAAAGTAAAGTAAAGTAAAGTAAAGTAAAGTAAAGTAAAGTAAAGTAAGGTCAGTCAGTCAGTCAGTCAGTCAATCAATCAATCTATCAATCTATCAATCAATCAGTCAGTCAATCAGCAAGCAAGCACAAGCAATATTACTGAATAAGCATTCAAATAAAGATCTGTTTTAAGATCATGAGAAACATAAATTCAAGTATGTTTACATTAAGTGTACTTAATCTGTTGCAATACATGTTTTAGCATTTGATAAGTTTGGGCTGAGGAAAGGAAAATTACTATTTTTATTCAGCAAGGACACATTCAGTTGATCAAAAGTAACAGTAAAGACATTTAAAATGTTAGCAAAGATTTCTATTATTAATAAAGGGTTTTTTTTTTTTTTTTACTTTCTATTCCTCAAAGGATCCTTAAAAAATGTATCATGGTTTCCACAAAAATATTAAGTTTCCAACATTGGTAACAATAATCAATGTTTATTGTTTAGGCAGCAAATCAGCATATTAGAACGTTTTCTGAAGGATCTTGTGACACGGAAGACTGGAGTTATGATGGTGAAAATTCTGTAAACAATTATTTTACATGCTGATAATATTTCACAATATTACTGCATTTTTGATCAAATAATTGCAGCCTCTGTGAGCATAAGAAACTTTTACAACTTTTCAAAATCTCACCGACTCCAAACTGTTGAACGGTAACTCTTTGAGGTCATGCTATAACATCAATTCTCAGCTGTCAGTATCCTGTATATGTATAAAGGGTGTTGTGGCATTGCCGTGCTGTAGTTATCACCTTATCTGATGTTGTTTTTTGTTGAAGTGAGCTGTAAACTCATTTGATGGGGTGCTGCATGTGACAGTGGTGTAAACTTCACTCTCCAGCAGCACCTCAGTGTAAACCACATTCCCTGTGGCCCAGCTCAGCGCTCCTGTTCCCAGACCATTTGTTCACAAATGCAATCCCGCTTTCCCGTGGCATGAGAGCTTCACCTTGAGAGTGAGAATAACTTCGCTGGTGAGCCCTGTTTGTGTAATTCGACTTGTATGTTAAACAATCTCTTACTGATTTTAATGTTCTTTTCTGCAGTTACTTTCATTGTTAAAATTATAGTGTTTTTTGTATTTCAAAACTATTACTTTTTAATGTTTATTTTGATGCATTTTATAAACTGTAAATGTGATTACAGATCAGCACACACATGACCAGATTGTCTGAATGCAGCCCGGTTCGGCTTGGAGCACCTCTCTCACTCTCTGGTTTAAGTTTCCTTTAGAGATTCGGAGAGACCCACAGCGTCAGACCCCATTCAGTCTATTGTTAATCCAGAGCGTCTACAATCAAAGTGTGGAGTGTTTGGGTCAGAAACCTCAGCGATTGTGGCCTACCCCAGGGCAAGAGCGGGGCCCCCAGAGACACAAGCTCACCAACCTCTTTTACACCGCACAGCTCTGAGGTTTAGCCTGGGGACTCGAGTGCTTCGAGAGCTAATGACCCACTCCAGAGATGTTTGCTTGATTGAGTACGTGGTTGACTTGAAGGCTACCTTTTTTTCTCATATCGATCCACAGGTGAGGTCTTCTGTTTCACTTCTAAACAGCCAACTCATCAATCTACCTTAACTATAAAAGTAAAATCATAGTAGTAGATGTTCTTTAATTCATTCATTCATTCATTCATCCATCTATCCATCCATCTATCAAATATTGAGTTTCCTGGCTTTTATTCCAACTTGGCAGAAATACATAAATAAATACATGATGATGACTCCTCTTGAACTTGTGGGCGTATACAAATGTTGGTCCAATGAAAATCTCCCTAGATGAGGATGGCCTTCTCCTTAATATTCATCGATCAATTTTAACTATTAGAGTGAAATTGTAGTAGTAAAGTGTAAATCAAAGTAGCAGCAAAGTAAATCAAAGTGGTTACACTTTACGATAAGGTTCATAAGTTAACGTTAATTAATGCATTAACTAATATTAACTATATGAGCGATACATTTGTTACAGGATTTATTAATCTTTGTTAATGTTAGTAAAAGTACAACTGTTCATTGTTAGTTCATGTTAGCTCAGGTCCATTAATTAATATTAACAGGTAAAACTTTGGATTTTAAGAATGTATTAGTAAACAATGTAATTAATATGAGCTGAGATTAATCAATGCATTACAAGTATTTTCTTATTGTTATGTAAACTTATTATGAAGTGTTACCACAAAACTTTATTTATTTATTTATTTATTTATTTTTGGCTTTTATTCTATGTCTGTTAGCATTGAGATAATCTGTGCACTTAAATTAACTTGATAGATACTAGACAAAATTAAAATAACATTGATGACTCTTCTTGCACCAATGTGCGTATCCAATGGAATGCACTCTAGATATCAAACAGCATAATATGGTTCAAGGCTAAATGAAAGGCTGTTATTTATTTAAAGGGAAAGAACCATTCGACATTGTTTAACACTAGAAAGAAAACTATGTTCGTCAAGCCATTTCAAAGGTTTTCAGATATGGTGTAACCTCATGAGGTTGATTGTATTTTTCAACTTTAATAGAACTGGCGTACTCATTTTTACAGTCTATGCTCATGTATAGTTGGCATTGATAGGGCTGTACAATACAGTACATCCAAAAACATGGCCTATGTCTTCAGTATGCAAAAGCACTGAATGTAAGGAGGCAGATGTGATGATGAACAAGAAGTGCGCTGGCTCGGTCCTCAAGGATGGTCTTAATTTTAAGACACCCTCTCAGCGTGTGGCTCATTAGAGTGTGCTGGTACTCTGAGCACAGGCCTGGCCCTCCCTGTGTCCTTGCACGAATATATGGGTCTTCACACGTCCTCCACAAAAGCACTCTTTCTCCACCCATCGCCCCCCGCTTCTTTTTTCCCCTCTTCTCTCTTTCTCTCAAAGGTGCTGATCAATTCACAGCCTCCTCTGAAGGTGTGAGACTCATCCCTGCACTTTGTGATTGGCTCAGGCGTCACAAACCCTCTGTCGTTCGCTCCCATTCTCTTTCTCCCCTTCGCGCTATCTCTCATTGAGGGCAGCGGCCTACTCTTTTCACCTCTGGGCTCTGCCAGCCTGTGGCCAGGCTTCGGTCAAATGAAATCACACTAATCAAACTCCCCCCTCTCCTTCTGCCGCTCTCTCCCACTTTCTCCTCCTCTCTCGTGGCTCTGAGCCCATTAGCACACCTGAAATAATAACTCAAGTGACAAATGTTTTGGCACTTATAGCTGATAGACCAAGAGAAAGGGTGGGAGAGAGCACACCACGCTCTCGGAGACTCAAACACGGTATTTTCCAATCCCTACTGTGTCAAAAGGGCAAGCTGACAAATTCAGAAATCATCTTATGTGAAAACTCCAAAGCTTGATGTTAATAATAAAAACACAAATTCAAGTGCAAGTATTTGTGTGTTGTTTTAATAGAAATCTCATTTTCAAGACATTGACAGTGAGTGTCATTGATAACGTTGTTTTAACAGTGCTCTTATAATATAACAATATACTGATATCTCACAAGTGCTTTTTTATGCTTGACAATAATCTACTGATATTTATTGGAAACTTCGCTATGCGTCTTTCTTAGTGTAAAATCCCACAATAATCCTTAGTAAAGAAAATGTATTATAATACTTAAAACTTAAAGGAAAGTAAGTAAACGCTGTCGTATATAATTTGTGAAGTTGTACCGACCCTTCTGTTTGGATTCTAAGTTTTAATTTAGACGCAGCCGAGCGTAGATGAAAGACATTATAATTACCTGCCTGTTCATTTAGATTCATTGAGATTTATAATTTTAATGTTACTGTTTGTGCTTCATTCCTAACTGATGTTTTCTAGTTAGCTACGGGAAAAATAGAATATAATTTGCAACCGAAACCTTCAAAAAGGCAACGGGCAATTTATTTATTTTTTTTATTAATTTGAGCTTTAGCCTATTAATAAGGCGAACAAAGGTGAAGTGAGACATTTTCTGTTGATTTGTCATCAACATTATCCAAAAGCACATCAGTAAAATCTTATACTACTATGATAAACAATGCAGTTTTTTAATTTATTTATTATTATTAATTAATGGAAGAATAAACATTTTGTAAAGATGATTAAGCCTAGATTTTAAGCTACCATATGATCCGTCATCAAAAAAATACTTTGTCAACTTTTATATATTAATTAATACATAGTCCATACAGCCTCCTAAATTGTCCTCCATTATTAAACTAAGAATTTGTGTTTTAACAGTTATTTAAAAGTGACGCGACAATATTGACTGCATTTCGCCTGTTTTTGTGCGTGTCAGAAAAGTCATTGCGGCTCATTAAGAAACAAAGAAAGAAAATTCTGTATGTTTCCAGCAGAAGGCGCACATGATCAAGCATACAGGCCACTGCAAGCCTTTGCATATGATAAATATGTTTTTCTTATGGATCGTGTGTAGTAGTTTACATTATTGCAAATCCAATAGGCCTGCAGTACGTTTCTCAATTAAGAAAGTTTGTTAAAATAATAAGATTAAGCATAAATATAGCAAGCATAAATACAACAACAACAAAGTTCAATCAAATAAAACCACAACGCCAAATAAAACAAAACCACACTGATTTCTATTTTTTATTAGACTTATGAATATGTACATTATAATACATCAATAATAGTGCGTTCTTTTTAATGTTCCCAATTAATAAAATGTAAGTAAAGGCTTAATGTAACAATTTCAACTACACCTGTAAAAAAATATATATTTTAGCCAGTGTGTTTTTCCTTCAGACCGAGTCGTGCCTAAAATTCCCGGACGCATGCACGTATCTGATTAATGTACGTAGGCTATAGCTTAAAAAACGTATGAATTATCCAAAGTGCCCAAAGGTTTTTTGTATAGTTTTACAGTTTTATCATCATATTGTATGTGTAACATTATCAAGTCAATTAATTAAATTTTCTGATTCCCTTTTATTATTTTATTAGCTACTAATTGTCTAAAACGTCTCTGTTGCGCGCTTGGATAAGGAAACTCTTCAAATAAATAGATACACGATTATTTGAATATTCACACACTTCACAATTGACAAGCACTTGAAACACGCTGTAAGAGCATTATAACCAGGCAGAGGCAAGATCAAGAAAAAGTTAGTAGCCTGCTGTTTTATCCCAGCGCGTCTTACCCATTCCCGATAGTCTTGTAACTTTGTGGCAGTTGTCAGGAGTGGAGATGGCAGGGTTCACTGCTGACTGGCCCCTGGTCGCAGATTGCTGCGGGGGGATATAAAGGATGACCTCCGTTTGACTTCTGAACCACAGCGGCTTGCTGATTTCAATAGCGACTTAGAAAGATTCAAATGAATAACAAATATTGAGGCAGATTGTAATAAACATCCAAATGACTTTATGCGTTCCAACACGTTCTTGTTTTCAAGATTAGGACTAAAAAGAATTTCTGTTAGATGGGACTGTCGATTTATTTAGAGGCCCCTTGTTCTAAAAATAGGCATTTTTATATGCCACTTTATACTTAATTTATATTTACTGTATATACTTAGTACATATTTTCCTAATTATATTTGAATTAACAAAATAAAGTCTAAATTAAGTTATATAAAATATTTTTAAGCACACCCAACCCCATTACGCAGTTGTACAAATGTTGCCATTGATGCAAAGATATGCTTTATCTTTATCTTTTTCATTTGATAATGCATCAGGCGCACAGTTCAATTTACTCGGTAAACAGTCGGACTTGTTTTTAAACTCCCAATTTAATTTCACCTCCAAAGATTCACATCTCTTTCTAAGCAGAAATTATCCGAAATGATGGCATTAACTCACTGATGCGTGCTGCAATCTGCTGACCCTCACTAAAAGGCAACCTAAACAGTGAAAGTCCTTGCCCTCATTGTGCTCTATAGCGTGCTTTTATAGATGCTAATTGAAGGAACTTAATTACTTTATAATGCTATTCTGGTACTGTGACAGCAGTTAAGCGTTTGGGAAAGCACAGCTTTCATGTCATCCCGTTTGCTTCTCACATAATTGAGACTGACCCAAAACTAATGTTGAGATTATAAACACCAATAAACAATCGAGTTAACTAACAACTAACTCTAATATATATTAAATCTACAGCACATACTCTACTGAAATTAAAATAATAATTTAGATCAACTAAAATCTTATTGTCATAGTATGTACCCGAAAAAGACATTATAGCCTACTTACCAATAAATGCGAGCGTGTTTATCTGTTCTACGGCGTCGGGTTAGGCATATATCTGTTCTATCTGTTGCATGAATCCTCCTTTCATTTGTGTTTAAGTCCACATCAGATCCCTCGCCCGCGCAACGCGCACCCTTCGTTTGCCGAGCGCTTTGGGGATTTGATAGTAATTTCTTGCCTGTAAATGTGCGCGGCGGATCGTACCGCTGCTCTTCCGCGGGGAGCGAGGGTTGTGTGATGCTCACGGCAGCTGATAAGACACTGTTCCTTGCATTAATCGCTTCTGATCGATGACACTTGTTCCTCAGAAAAACTTCATACACCTTGTCACCGGGTCAGTTGTATTGCCCACAAAGGTGCACTTCAGCCTACAACAGTCAGTGTGTATCTAAAGCCTCTTATTCAGCTATTTCATTTGAGCATTTTGTGGAATGTGTATTATTTATATCAACAGAGAAGTTCCTTTATTTAGGCAGGTGTATTTTAAATTTACCAGAACACAAACCACTTCTCCAAACTGTTAATCTGAATATTTGCACTGTACAGACTGACACTGAAACTACTGGAATGTCTGTTAAAAGTTCTGTCCTCGACTTGGAGTGATAAGAATAGGAATATGATGACACGAGTTCAGAGGAAACAAAAAAAAATAAATAATAATAAATAAAAAATAAATAAATAAAAACCTTGTAGCATAGAATCTCAAATACAATCTCGGTTTTCCTTTTAACTACAAAATAAGTAAATATACATTCACATTTGTATATTACAAATGAATATTATCTTTTCTCAGTAAGTAGGCTATTATGTGTGTTTTTAGTGTGTGAGAGAGACTGTGTGTGTGTGTGTGTGTGTGTGTGTGTGTGTGTGTGTGTGTGTGTGTGTGTGTGTGTGTGTGTGTGTGTGTGTGTGTGTGTGTGTGTGTGTGAGAGAGAAAGGGAGAGAGTAGCATTAGAACAAAACAGAATACAAAGACTACATTTTCCCTCCAGATTACAATATTTTCATTCCACCCTTTCTTCATTTATGGAAGCATATCGACCGATAAATTAATGATTGATCATTCTTTGAACCAATAGACGACTTGATTCACTGTAACTCGCTTTCATTGGACACTGCACCAAACTCCTTAGATCCTACAGTAAGTGGATGAGCCCATTCACAAATGGCGGGGGTGTTTTGGCTAAGAGCGCAAGCAGCGCTGCTGAAGCGCAGCATATGCTGTTTCTGAGTAATGATGTTTGTGTGAAATGTAAAGTACACAGGCATATGGTAAAAACAATATTTCGTATTATTAGTGCAGTTCATTTCTACAGGCTTCTGCGTAAAACACAGGCCGGCGGGAAAACTTCATTATGCACACTGAACATGTTTTCCAAGTTTCTCGACTATTGTAAATAACGCTATCCCATTTGGATACTCTGATCAGAAGTGATATTAAACAGTGTGTCGAGAGTTACCTGATGTGAAGGAGCCCACGTATCATTTGTAGCTATATTTAAATCATTGTTTTTATATAAACACCTACATGACTTTATATATTGCGTGTCTTGGCACGCATAAAGAGCGCAGTGCAACCTTAAGCACAGCTCGGTCTCTGCGTGTTAGAGCACGGTTCATGTTGAATCGTGGTAGTAGTGGTCTGCGCTTGTCTGCCGTCCCAAACATCTCACCCCCCTGCTTTGGTTGGAACTTGATGTGGCCCATCGCATTGTGCAAGACGCGACCTGTTATGGCCACCACTACTTCCGGGTTTCAGCAGTCTGGTCCAGATTCAGCTGCTGAGCCGCGTTCAACACACACTCATTGTACACAAACGGGGAAAGGCAGCTCGCAGCATCGATCGTGGCTCCTTTAAGAAAAACTAAGCCAGAATTATCAGCCCACCTCCTCTTGATCTCATTTAGAAGCTATTGCATAAAAAATCAACTCAGGAGCCGAGACTGATCAAAGAAACGAGAGAGAGCTTCATTTTTGTGCGTTCGAGTAGTATTCTCGTTAGGGGTGCTAACCAGTGGAAGCGCGCAGAGGATCATCATTCATTCAGCACTTTGACAAGCTCGCGTTTGATTGATTGACAGCCGGAGTGGCAAAAAGCCATGAGATGCGCTAGTTTTGTTTGAGGGGCTATTTTCATACTGCTTTGGAAAAGAAGATTTTGCTCGATCCTTGTCGCTGTCCACGGGAAAGAAAGCGAAGGGGACCTATTCGCTGAACGCGTCTGGCTGAACTTGTGGTGAAGGACTGGCTTCATCGCTCGCTTGAAAGAGGCAGTTGGATTTTTTGGGAAAACATATCCCACGTTTGGAATTTGCGTGCTTATTTCCTATTCACCCTGGCCTCATAGGGGATATATTTTTGATTAAAGGAAGCCGAGGGAGTGTGGAGGGCGATGGCGCAGAGGGTACGTATCCCGAAAAGTTTCTTCGACTCCGTATTGTTGAATGCAGTTGGAAATTCTGAAACGTGGCCGATGACATTCAGACTCGCAGTCAAACTTACTCTTCCTTTGCGTGCCAGTTTTGTTGTAACATTCAACTTTACATCGTTCACATTCATGCATGTGTCTTAGTTTTGAGACACTGAAACCATTTTTAAACAGAATACTCTCTAATTACGTTTGACAGGGAGCAATTCCTTTTTTAAAAAAAAACAAAAACAAAAAAAAAACATAGTTTTTCTATATGCACTGCATTTTTTTTTAAGTTTCTTTAGTTTAGTCATGGGGATGAAAAAAAAAAACCCTTTAAACCTATTGGAATAGTTCAACTCTCATAACTCAACTCAGCTATATTGTTTATGTATTCTATATAAAATAGTCTTATTTTCAAACAGCATTCCAATGAAACAGTTGTGCGCTTTAACTCGTAAAGTTGACATTTACGGGTTAGCCACTTTTTCTTTGCATTTGTAATCAAATGTAAACAATCACACAGTAGATTTCATCGCAACTTTCCGACCTTTTGCTTTTGATGGTAGAACTACTACAGCACCCTGCTGTCTTGCTTACACTCTCTAGATTTAGATTTTAAATGTGTTATGGTCTCATCGTCACACTTTCCCTACAATATCATGCAACTTAGAATAATTATGATAAATTCTCAATGTCACTGATTATTTTAAATAAACTAATCAAATATTACATTGAACTGTTAGGCACAATTGGACAATGTACATTAGTGTTTAATTAGACTAATCCAAAAAGTGCTACGTGTGTTAATATTGAACTAGTTTATTATGAATTTAGTTTGACAACAGTAGGGTATAATAACCTATATAATACACAGTTGTTACATGCAAATGACATTACTTATTACTTCAGTTGCATTTGTAAAAATAAAAAATCACAAAAAAGTGGCACAACACACTCCTCAGTCGTGAGATTTTTATTTATTTATTTATTTTTGGGATGATCTCAATAAAGCTCTAGCTCAATACTCCATGTTGGTGTGTCCGACGCTGTATTCTAAGTCTGTGTGTTTCAGTCTGTTTTTTAAAAAAGCACTTGAATTTTGCAAACCCCCCCCCCCAAAAAAAACCCATTGGATTTAGTGTTAAAACCACAAGATAGTCTGCGTGTACACTTGATATATTTAATTACTTTGTAATACCACAACAAAGTGTTTTCATTTCGCAAAAGCCATACTGTTTTGTCCGAGAATATTCGATTTGTATTTCCTTTAAGTGTATTTTTTTTTCCTATGTATATATTGTGTAAGAGGTAAAAGTGACAACATGGGAATGTTGCCCTTCGTGTGTGTGTGCAGTACGAAGATATAACCCACTATGGGATGGACGGAGTAGGAATCCCGAGCACGATGTACGGGGACCCGCACGCCGCCAGATCCATGCAGGCTGTTCACCTGAACCATGGGCCCCAGCTCCACTCCCACCAGTACCCGCACACAGCCCACACCAACGCCATGCCGCCAGGCATGGGCTCATCCGTCAATGACGCTCTAAAAAGAGATAAAGACTCCATCTACGGGTACGTGTAGATAGCCTAGACATATTTTTTATGATTAACTTTGCCAGTAACACAAAATTTGACCAGTAATAGTTTCTGTAAAACATATTGGGAACTTAAGGCGTCATGTTTAATTTTTTTAAAAGTTACTCTTTTTTTTCTAAAAGTTTCCCCCTCTCACTCAGTTCACCATTTGACTGTTCTTTTTGCCTTTCTTTTTTTTTTAATTAGTTTGTTTTAAAAATCTTACTCATATTTAGTTTTAAACGTCAAAAAATTTAAAGTTGATAAATACTGAATAAAAATCAATAATAATAATAATAATAATAAAATATGTTATGTTATGTTATGTTATGTTATGTTATGTTATGTTTAAGCTATAACTTTTTAATTGTTCAAACTTCAGGCCTAGTTATTAGTTAAATTGATAAAATACATTTTTGGACAGCTGCGCAAAGTGATTCCCTCGAAAATTACATTGAACACTCTTACAAAACCATAAAGGATAATTTCCACATAGATCATAAAATGTGCAAACATATCTGGATGTGCGGAGTTACTCCAAATGCGCCTAGCATACAAAAGCTGCTCGAGCACAAGGGTTCTCATCACAGCGCTGTATATAAATGTTGTTGTCGTTTAAAACAGCAATTTATACGCAGAACATGCCATGTAACTTACTCTCATTCATTATGAATTAGATACTTCCCTAAACATTTACACAAGATATAGGCCCACTATTTAAACCATGGTTAAATTGTATGCTTGGCCTAGACTCAACGTGAGCATTTCTTAGATGCTGTGACCTCGTAGCCCACTGTTTAAATTGACTGCTGTCTTCGATAATACGTTCAGGAGTCCAAGTTACATGTGTTCTGACACAGTATTTAACACAAGTAAAAAGCTCGTTATAATGTAAGTGACAACACACTAATCGACATAAACGTAGGAGTAAATACTTCATATCTATATGATCGTGGCGCAGTGTTAGGCTACGCACGTAGGCTACTTTTGATTGGTGATGAATTAAAAAGAGTTAATTAAATCTAAATTTCTCAAATGCAAATTAGATTGTTCTAATGCTTTCAGTAGAGACCGCTTATACACCGAGAAGGAGTTGTAAACTCTTATAAAATGTCATGTGCTAATCCAGAGCTTTCCCCGCACTGACCTCTGTGTTTTTTATTCCAGGCACCCGCTGTTCCCACTTCTAGCACTGATTTTTGAGAAATGTGAATTAGCCACTTGCACACCTCGAGAGCCCGGTGTGGCTGGGGGCGATGTGTGTTCATCAGAGTCTTTCAATGAGGATATAGCAGTATTTGCAAAACAGGTCAGAAACAGTTTTATGGCGCAAAAAGTTTTTGCATATTTTATTGTTTAGTTGCTGCGTTGACGTGTTCTCTGTAACTTTATAATAATAATAATAAACACAGGGGCTATTTATTTATTTATTTTTTAATTTTTTTTAAGGAATTATTTTTTTTCTCTCTCTCACAATTTTAAATTATTGACATGCATATCGTCTCAGATTCGAGCAGAAAAGCCGCTATTTTCATCAAATCCCGAGCTGGATAATTTGGTGAGTGCAAATTATTATTATTATTATTTTGTATTTGCCTCCAAGATTTTTAATTTATAATTTTTATAAAATATTCAGAAAGTGTTCCTTAGACAGAATTGTCTGATTTCTTGATGGCATTGCTATTTGTTATGGGTATTATTTTTTATTATTATTATTTGTTCTGTAAGAGTTCATTTTTTTATGCAAATTGTTTTTTAGCATTAACGCTTTATGTTGGCGGAGTACACACGTGCCTCTCATTAAAACATGGATCAAAGTGATAATTTATTCATAAATTAAGTATAATTTGACTTAATTGCATTGCATTGTCTAGAAAGTGATCTCAAGTCAAATGATCCAAAATGTCACAAATCACTTAATTTGTTTGTAACTGTCTTGGGCCTGTTTATTTCGTCACATTTAAAGTTAACTTTTTTCTTCGTTGTCAATTTTCCCCAGATGATACAAGCCATTCAAGTTTTACGGTTTCATCTTTTGGAGCTCGAAAAGGTAATCAAAGTTTACCCCAATTGGCCGGTCCTCTCTTCAAACCTATGGGCCTCATCTGCATAAATGTATTTTTCCTGGTCTGTTGTAATTAGTGTCAAAATCAATCATGCTGCCTATTTCTCCTCCGAGTTTAATTACAATGCAACCTGCTACCATGGCCACAGATATTTCATAGCAGTAATTTCAATGTTTTTCTGCATGCTGTGCCACCTAACGTAGTCGGAAGCGCTTTTTGTTCACGCATTCTATATTGACTATCGTTATTCCGGAATACAGTCGACCACGCTGATGGCACGTTTCGCGCGCTTATCTGTTATCAGCACTACACTTTGGAGGAATTTTATCAACACCTGTTCCCACGTCGAGAGTGGGGCTATCAAGTGATTTATCGCCAAACCATATAGTTTTACACTACTGAATACACATAACCACTTGCTCCAAATCTCCAGATATTTGCATGAGCCTCTAGGGTTATGTGTGTTGAGATAACACGGCGAAGCTATAGTTTCAGCATTCAGCCATAAATGAAGAATTCTCCTCTCTACACTGAATGTCATCCACCATATTATTCCCTTGTAAAGACGCGGTAATGAAATAACTAGACGAAATTAAACAGTTTACCTTAAATGTCAGTCAAGCAGGTCATCTCTCTAATGGCCACAACCCCGGGAGCAGATGAATTTTACACGGGTGTTGAATACTGCGTTGCCCGTGAGTCGTCTTGTCAGTGTCAATTTTCGGCGATATCTCTATTTTGAGAGGGAGTAAAGTTATTTCACATTCTGGATGCGTTTGATAGCTATCATAGAAGGCCATGGGGAGAGGTTTTCCATGTCAATAGGAGTTCTGGAAGCACTTGTCAGTTCGCTGTGATGACCCCCCCCGCTTCCCTTGTATCTATAGGTACATGAACTTTGTGACAATTTCTGTCATCGGTACATCAGCTGTTTGAAGGGAAAGATGCCCATCGACTTGGTTATAGACGACAGAGAAGGAGGATCAAAATCAGACAGTGAAGAAATTACAAGATCATCGGGGGCCCTTGATCAGGTACGTGCAGGAGTCCATTTCTTTTCTGGCCATTCAGCTCGTCTTTTGGGTCACTTTCTCTGCCTCACCGTTATTTGCATACGATTAAGGCTTTTAAATTCCATCGGATTGAAAAATTTGGAATAATGTGGCCCATTATTGCTTCATTACGGTTTGATCCCGGAACTGACCCGAGGAGATTAGCTCGTGAAAGCATTGCCATAAACTTGACCTGTTTCTTGTCGATTTTAATTTAGTCCTTTCCCTCTTCTTTTATCTCGCCCGCCTTTTTTGAACCAAACCATCCAAACAGTTGGGCTATCTGTGGTATCTATTACTATCAAGAACCAAATGGAGACATATCTATAGTAGACATTTACAGATTTGGTGCTTTGGTTTTCTGCTGTTGTTCACGCTTCATTAGTTGCCTTGTCAGTGTTTTTTTCCTCAGAAGAGTGCGCAGCTACTCTCAGCCTTTTGAATAGCGTAAGCAGCGCGGTCGTGTTTGAGTAGTACTGTGCCATACAGTATTTTGTGTTTATAGGAAAATGTGGGGAATTATGTTCCTCTGTGCCTTTTTATTATGCGGCAGCTCATACTTGTGGATACTTTGACGTTATTCAACTCTAACGCACTTTCAGTTAAACTTTTACGCGCTCTTCAATGCTTTCATCTGGACACGCTGCATAATATTTATATATCTATCTATTTTAAATGATATTAGATTTGGGAGAGACAATACTTAAAAAAAATAATAATAAGTGGTCATATTAAGGGGATTAGCAGATTCACCAGCATAAAAAGTAATGAAGCGATTAGGCTAAATAATTTAAATCCGTCATCTTCCATATGGCGGAGTGATCGAATAAAGCATTGACCAGTTGTAGCTTTCCAATGACTGCGTCGGCCACCAGTTTTTATATGAGGGAGAACCCTGTCCCATTCATTACCAAACAGGGACTCCAATAAAACGACCTTTGGCTGCTTTAGTCTTTTCTACCTCGGCTGTGTTAATGGTTATGTTAATGAGCGGATCTGTACAGATAATGCATCTAATTCAAAGCAAGCATTAAACAGCATAATGTCAATTTTGTTTAGCAGAGAGCACGTGTCATCATTTTTTGAATAAATGCATTATTGAGCAGAGATGAATTTAAGCGATAAAAATAAATTAGGCTTATATGAAGACCCCTGGGTGCGTAGCTTGATAAGAGCAATTTATGCTTTGCTGAAAGTCACGAATGCAGATATTTAATTGACTTTAAGATGAAGACATGTTCTATTTTTCTTCCTCTTCTTCATTTTTTTTTTTTTTTTTTTTTTTTTTGTTTTTTCTTGACGTGTAACACCTAAATATTAGGGTTAATATTAAGCATTTACATCTTCATGAAAGTCTGATTCCCCAATGAGGGCTGACCAACTTTTTGAAGTTTGCTAATGCGTGGTAGAATCTGTTTTTGTTTTATTATGAATCCTAAAAAATGCCTCTGGTTAGAAATATACTAATTTTAAATAGGATGAGATGTAAAGAGAGCTTTAACACTTAAATAAAAGTAAATTTAAAAATAAGTTTAAACTAGATGCGTATGTGCGGTTTTTGGTTAACAAAGTTTGACTTTAGGTCCTATATGTATTTTACATCTCATTTTTTGTGGTTACATTTCTGAGCTTGCTAGGCGGTTACATCCCTAACGAATTTGCGTCGCTCATGCATTATCTCGTTCCATATGTATTTTTAATATATGCCCTCGGGCATAAAGCTGAATTGGACTGGAAAAAAAAAAATGCTCCTTTGTGCAAATTCTCAACAATGTTAACAAGAGGGAGAAAGGCGGTTCATTTATTCAAAGGCCAATTTATTCCAGCAGGAACAGCCCTACTGCAGCATAAGAAAATCAGAAATATACATAGAATTTATTAAACTCCGTGGTCCAGCGCTGTGCTGTGTTTTCGTCCTCCGTGCAGCGAAGCATCGTATCAATAATGTCTCAACTCCAGCTTAGCATTGTTTTGCAAGTATCGAGTGAAGAGAAAGAGGGGCAGAGCTCAGGGGTGAAAAAGTCAGAGCCTCTCTCTCTCTCTGGTGAATGCGGCCCAGCCAGTTTGGATCACGTTGTTTTCCTCTGCTGCGCTGATAAACGCGCGGCCATCTGAGCCTCAGGTGCCATAAGAGCGGAGGGACTAGTTAGCAGCTAGTTAACCCCTTCACTGCGGTCTTCATTCCGGAGAATCTTGTTGAAGTTTTCAGTTGTTTGACAGCTACCGCGTCACATTAAGTAATTACTACACTACAGTGGAAAAATAGTTTTACATGTATATGAATCTAGTATTAAGTATATTGTAATATTAAACAGTATGAGCGCTGCTGTAGTGTGTAAATATATAGGCCTGCATATGTAATGGTTAAACTTTTTAAAACTATGTTTCATACTGGAATACTTATAAGATAACAGGTTAGATCAGCCTTCAAGTGTATTTTTGTAATTCATATAATGTGTTTTACTGACTTGTTGGAGAAAGTTGGATAAGTTATCTCTGAATTAAATTAACATATGCTCACATGGTATTTTCATTCAACTCCAAACTAAAATATTACTACTACTAACAAAAATAAATAAATAAATAAATACAAACTCTAAAATGGTTTGTGTGATGGTAATGACAACAGAACTGACAATCATTCTCTGTTATAAAACATAAAGTTAATTGAGATTATAAATTAACTAGAATCATTCAATTAAACATTTTATATGTTCTTAGGAAGTAGTACACAATAGAATGTCCCTGATTTAACACTTTTTATGCATTTATTATCAAGAAGGAAAAAAAAACTTATGAAAAATAGTTATCCTAAACGTATTTGAGTTCTTTTTCTTTTCTTTTCTTTTCTTTTCTTTTCTTTTCTTTTCTTTTCTTTTCTTTTCTTTTCTTTTCTTTTCTTTTCTTTTCTTTTCTTTTCTTTTTTCAATCTAGGGGAAAAAAGTTATCCTAGTTAAAGAATCACTATTATTGTTTTAACTTCTTACAATTCTGTTACAATTCTGAAAATAATAAATAGAAATAGTTAAGTGAAATTAGTCATGAATGATTGATTTTGATACAACATTTACCAGCAAATACATGAAATGTCATCAGATTAATGACTTTATCTTTTGTTTCGGCATGTTTATTGAGTTCTTGTGCCTCAGTGCAAAGCAGGCTAATTTGTTTTCCGATTGGCTGGCTCATGGTACCTTGTTTATGACGTATTTGCTCCGTGCTGACGCTAAGTGAAGGCAAAGTAAAGAGTCTGAATGCATTTCCATGGGCTGCAGCGCTTGCACAGTTGTCTTTAATTGCAGAGGGGCACTGCCATTTGCTAATGAACTCAACGCCATGAAAACCTCCGCAGTGCTTAAGACTTCAGTACTCGAGAGCTCTTTAGATTATTCCATGCGGCCTGAAGAGGGGATGAAATAATTGAAATGCTGAATAGTTTCTCTGTTTGCAGTTTCCTTTCTGTTTTGTTCAGGGCCAATTTAAAAACTAAGGGTGTTATTACAGAGTAAGCTATGTTATTAATGTATTGCATAGAGGCCACCCAGAAGTTACGTTGTTTTTTGTGCTTAATAATTTGTGATAGAAAATATAATTTTGCATGATTTTTTATTTTTTTTGTAAGATGCTCCGCTTTTAGTGAATGAGAATATGTGGGCCTGTTTTAAAGGGTTGCATAAATAATGTCACTGTTTCCCTGTCACGAGAGATTCTTTTAGTTGTTATTTCCTCACTGTTGAATGTATCACTTGTGCTCAAGAAAACATCTTTTTGCACTTTTGAATGAAAACGGTGTGTACAAAATCTGTTTTTATTCACCATGTTTTTAGTTAAGTAATATTTCACGTGCTTTTGTTTTTGTTGTGAACCAAAAGTATTGTCTTTTTAAGTGTAGATTATTTGCTTCTTTTGATAGTACACTAGTTGGGCAATGTTGAAATTATACTGTGATATAATCAATAGTCTTTGCTGAAGTAATGAGAAGGTGAGATCCCTCATTCTTTATCTTGACAACTGTTGGCTGCTGTCAACGATTCAACAAGTGATATAAAGAACAGACATGTGACTATTTTTTTTTTTTTTTTTTTTAACATAATTTGTCTAAGAGAATGGTCAACATTGTATGAATCAATTTTAAGCCAGTGATGTGAAAGCTATTGTAATTAAAAGAGATATGTGATTATCCTACAGTGCCGTTAAGGGTGACTCTACTGGTTTTTAAGCGAGATCTCACCCACAGGCCATTTTGAGAGATTTCGCTTTCTCTGTAGACCAAATCCAAGCAGATTTTTTTTTCAGCAATTATTCCCCCCTCCCCAATTTTGCTCCATTTTGCTTTGTAAGATTTGTTAAAGGAGGTGTTTGGGGGATTGGACCGTTCTAGCATTCACCCTCCCTTTTTTGTTTCTGTGCATACCATTACCACATCAATTCATTTAAGAAGCCTTAATGTTTTTGCACAGAGTTGAACCAACAGCCACGTGGTCTGTTATCAACATTGAGGATCTCAGCCTTATCAACAAGCCAGAGTAAACAAATAAACAAGTGTCCTGAACAGATTTAGTTTTTGGTTGCAATCCACTGGGCAAAGTTCATGTGTGAATCTTGTGCTTCCCAAGTATTTCCCAGCAGAGCTTGAGTATTTTAGTGAGCTTGTTCAAGTGTCCTTGCTAATCTTGTTTGATGAGGCATATAAAAACTCTCCTCTCTTTCTCGCTCTGTGTGTGTGTGTGTGTCTCTCTCTCAGTCCATTTTGTTGTGCTATCTAGATAAAGCCAGAACCAAAAATAGTACAATGTGACACTGGTGGGTCTGTGTTAAAAAAAAAAAAAAAAAAAAAAAAAAGGGAGTGAGAGAGAGCAGTCACTGTAGCATGAAATTGTAAACATATACTGTTTATGAGTTTTCTTTCCCCTGTGAAGTCTACAGTAACCTGAAACATTTTTCTTTATTATTATAAATGAATTGGAAGCCCAATATTCTTTGCATGAGTGCGTGTATAATGTGCAGAGAAAGAGGGCTTCCATCTAAGACCCAACACAATGAAAATGCAATGAATTGGAATGCCTCACCGATCATAGCAGAATCAGAATTTCCAGCAAGGAAAATCTTTTCATGGTGAATTAAGTGGTGGAGGAAGAAAATGGTAATGAAAAAAAAGGGAAAGGCACAGATGACAAACGCTGCTCCCTGGGCTACACACTGCAGATTTAAGAACTTTAGCTAAAGCTATGCAGAATAGAATGTGGAAAATTGAATTTTACCAAACAATTAAGCATTGAATTAATCTACATCCTGCACTTGAGAGAGAGAAGGACATGAGGAGGGAGAGAGAAAAGGAGCAAGGGAAGAGAAAACATGTGGAGGGGGAGGGGATGAAGCCCCCCCCCCCCCAAAAAAAAAAAAACACGACAGAATAAATCCTAGCTAGCTCATTAGAGGGACAGTGAATATATCAAGTGTGTTGTTGTGTGCAGCAGGACAGCATTCTCTCCGCCACGGCACTCATCTCTCCTGTAACCATCTGCATCCACACCGCCTCCACCCGCTGTTCATTTTGGCCCACATATTTACTCCTTCGCTTATGCGCCTGTGCGGTTTCCTCCGGGTGTCTGCTTGCTGGTTTTTGCTCTGCATTTTGGCCATTTAAAAAAAAAAATAATAATAATAATAATAAAAATAATTAGCTGTTAGATCTGTGGTGGACGAGATTGTTGGAGCAGTTATAAATAGACTCGAGTGCACCCTGGAGATGTCACTCACCCTCGGCCGAGACCCTCCCCCATTCCCATGGGGCCGAGCGGCTGCCTCCCACAAGCCCCGCTGCTCTTTTGTTCAATTACAGTTAATGCAATAGTTTGCTATTTTCTCATTCTAATTATATTTTCAAGTGGGATTTGTTGTGTGTAAAAAACATCCTTTTACGTGTGGAGGCTCTGGGGTTCTTGGTCTCCAGGGTGCTGTACCATTCTTTTCCACAAAGCTCTGAATAAACAAGTTCCCTCCATTTCTCTCTCTCTCTCTCTCTCTCTCTCTCTCTCTCTCTCTCTCTCTTACAAAGGGTTGTAGAAACTGGCAATTTCAGTTTTAACTGTTTGCTCCCTGGGCATGTGTTCTAGATTACCTCTTACGGCATACTTTTGGTATGCTGCAGAATACACCATTTTTTCCCCCTTGATATTTAAAAAAAATAAATAAATAAATAAAACATATCTGGAGTGGCTGGCACTATAATGCCTGAAGTTTCTAGGAGACTTGTGGCAAATCTATAAAATGCTATTTGGATTGTTTAAAAATGTAGGATTTTTTTTTTTTTTTTTTTTGATTGTTTGAGATTTGATTTGATTTGATTTTACCTAGAAATATTTTGAGTGCTTTTAATTCAAAGGGTACCTTATAAATAAAAGAGAATAATATTCACGTCTCTCTATATATTTGTTACATTTTTTAAATGATAGTAATGGAACTTTTTTTTTACACAATCATGTTTGTGCATATATGTAGTAATAAACAGTCTAACTACATTTAGCACATGTTTAAATCCTGAGAACTGTGAATATTCATTGCAAAACCTGGATTTAAAAACAGAAAAGAAATATTTTTTGGGCCTGCTACTCAGAGTTCTCATCTCTGATATGCATCTGCGGCCTTCATCTTATATTTTCCTCCCTCAGTTAATGTTACTTTTGTGGAGGCAGCCAGTGATAAGAGGCAACATCTGTTTTGTTCTATAGTACAAGTAGACCCTGCATGGGGCTGAGTGTGTGCAGGCCCCGGCTCGCCATTGTCCATCCACTTCTCTTTATCCCTATGTCTGCTCCATTTGCCACATACCATCCGCCCAACAGCTGACACTTTCTCTTGATAATACACCTAAGCTTAATTGTCAATAGGATTTCTCTGTTTTTTCTAACTCCTCTTCCCAACCTGAAGGAGAATGGCTCTTATTTGATTTCATTTTGATTCGCTAGGTCAGCGAACAGCCACACACGCACACACTTATACCCTCCCTCGCTCTGGGATATAAGAGTGGTGACTGACTGGCTCTTGTTGTATTCAGAGATCTCAAGTTAGCTAGTGCATGTGAATGGACAGGCATGCACATCTTAGCTGCTATTGCTAATTCTTCTTTCTTTGTTTTTATATTTCGTTTCTGGACTATGGATATCCTGTCACTGGTAATACAATGTTTTTTTACTTAAAGTCTAGTGTGTGTTTTTTAAAATAGTGCAATTGTGCATTCTGCTCTTTGAAATGAGAAACGTGTATAAGGAAGCCAGCGATTGTGTGGCGTCATTAGAATGCTCAATGACTGGTTCAATCGTTCTTGTAAACTGTGCAGAACTGAATTGTCGTGTGAGGTTGTAGGGCCTGGAAAGAGGATGAAAAACAATGAAATGAGGAACATCTGATAAAGCCAGCTGTCTTTGTAGCATGAGACTATAGCCTGTGTGTGTTTCTCTGTGATCTGATGCCTGATTGTGTGCCTTATTCCCTCTCTGTCTCTCTCTTCCTTTCCACACAGACTTCATGGAACAGAGACCATGACGATACAGCTTCTACACGCTCCGGAGGAACACCAGGACCATCCAGCGGAGGACACACATCGCACAGCGGTGACAACAGCAGCGAACAAGGTAAGGATCTGAGACACCCTATGATGCACATGAAAGCGATAATGTACAGTCAGCCTCTCTTTAATAGTTACTTATCAGTTAAATAAATAAAAGGCCAGGGAATATTGATTTGAGTTTATTAAAGAGACCACAGAGTGATAGGACAGAAACAGGACAATGATTAGTTGCACAATACTTGATTGAAGCATTGACCAATCAGAGTCAAGTATTCCAGAGAGCAGTGTAGTAAGTATGTTTCTATGAAAATGTCACTGACTGTGCAGATGTGTCCAGCTTACCATCTGAAGCTGAGCATGTGTATGGAGAGAGTTAAAGCAGATGTTTAGGCTGCTGCTGGCTGGTCATGTGGCGTAGGTCCATCAGCTGGTTGTGATAAGACTGCATTAATGAACCTTCCTCTGGGCCCATCTGGACAGGGTGTCTGAAGAAAGCCGCTGGTGATGACAGTCTAACAAAAGAGATTTTACACTGATGGAGCTTTTATGCGTTCTGTTACATTCCAGATGAAAATTCTGGAACTTTCAAAGAGAAATGAAATATTAAAAAAAAAACTCTCTTGGGTATCTTCTTGGTAGGATTTCTCTCTCAGCGGAATAAAAGCTAACGAAAGCCAACTTCACTTTAACTGTTAACTAAGTCATCTACTGTTTGGCACTGTGATTGGCTAGTTCTGTGGTTTAGCCAATGAGAACCAGTGTGGGAGGTGCCGGGTGGAAGATTGGAGGAGTGTTTCAAACAAACTGTAGGCAAAAAGCAACTTCATTTATTATTGAAAGGGATGTCAAGGCCGCCGTTTGAGTGCTGCACAGCCAGCAGGCAAAGCAGGATGAGAGCAGAAAGGACCACATTATGTTCCAGATGACTGAGCAGCGATTTATATACCAGCGCCGGTTTTCTCCCTCCGCAGAGAAGGGAGAGCAATAAGAAAGAGGCCGGGCTGGCCTAGTCGGTCAGATGGCCAATGACTAATGGCCCGGTTGCTCACAACACTCTGATTGGATGCCTTAATGAGCACATTTTGTGCCGAGTTTGGGCTCCTGCTTGCAGTGACCTTTGCTCTTTATTGACCAAAGTGACACGTCATTTTTCACATACTTCCAATTATCGCCAGGCTTTTAATGTTCACCCCCTCCTTCCTCCCCTCACGTTCCCTCACCCCAGTGTTTTGGATGAGTGTTTGTTGTGTTGTACGCTAGCGGGAAGAGGCTGAGCTATGAACCTGGACGTATGCTGAGTGTGTTCAGCGTGAACAAATGACCCAAGCACTTCAGCCCCTACAGTCTTATTCACGCCAGTGAAGGTTTAGTGGAAGTATTATGCTAATGTGGGTTAATTGCTGATTGTGTAAAGCAGTGCTGCTAACCGTATTAGCATGTTCTGTAAGCAGTGACTTCATAATCCCAGTAAGACCAGTATTCTGCTGTTGGCCAAGAAACTCCTGCCAATATGTTCCCAACTGGTCCCCTCAACTCACGCTCAGACTCCCATCAAGGCTCAGACCCACCCGTATTGCGCTTCTGTCTATGTGCTTATGCTTTATAATTAGCATTAACAAGCTATCTGTGTTACATATATCTGTACAACTTCTGTAAAAAGGCTCTTGTTGTTACTGCATTGTTCCTGCATCTTTAAAACCAAAAAACATCAGTGAATAAAATGAGAATGGCTTCTATTCAGAAACAGCATCATAACAGACAAGGATATGCCTTCGAACTGCATAGGAACATTGTACCCACATGCATAACATAGTACATCTGTAACCCATCAACGTAGCGATTGGCACCATAGCTGATGGTTCTAGTGGTTGCCATCCGCACCATGTTTTCCATACCGCACCTAAATAGCATCTCAGTATGACTGAGGACAGCATTTTCCTTGTTTGTGATTCTGTACCCTTCAAAGTGCGAGTGTCCCCTTAAGGGGGGAGGATAAAGCCCGCTCCTCCCTCTCTGCACTCACAGAAACCTTCTTAGCGGAGTCCAGCAGAGACTCAGCCCGGCCCATTTCTAATTAGACCCTGTTTATTAGTGTAGCATGCTTGTATGCACCCGCCTTTGTTTAATAGCCACCCTCTCGGGGGACATCTTCTTGAATTGTATCTTGAAGACATCTTTTCTGAGCGTCCGCCCTCAGTGGGTAAAAAGAAAACAAATCATTATTGTGGACTGCTGAGTATTGCTCACTCTGGACTCTTGGCAAGGCCAGCGCCCACCCAGATTAAAAGAGACACCCTTGGGATGCAGCGGGAACGCAGGCGATATGAGCCCCTACCAAAAAGGGGCAGGGCACGTGGAAAATGACATGCTCTCACATATGCAGAGATCATGCTGAGTGTTTTGAAAGGCTTTGGGTTTCCTCTGCCTCATCAAAGGGTCTGGGAACAAGGTGATGACTACAGGAGTCAGATATGTATCAGCAATTACCAGGACCCATTTGCGAAAGGCCCCATGTGTGCCAAGTCAAATAGTTCCTGTGAGGCTCCTGTTATTGTCTGCATAAATTTACATGCAGAGTCGTGGACTCCAAAACTGTACTGTGGTAAGACTGTGGAAGCTCCAGCGAGTCACTCAAAGCGAGTTAAGAAGTTAATTTACTTCGACCGAACTTGACAGGAATGACTATTGACAAATGTGACCATTCGGCTGCGGTGTAAACAGGTCAATGTACAGTAAAAACCCAATGAAATGTGTGAAAAATTCTTCTGTTGTAATGTTACATGGACTCGTCTGATGCTTTTACTTGTGTCTAGAACAGCTGCAGCTAAACGTCATACATCAAACTGATCATTATTTTGTTAGATTGATTGTGGTGAGTGCTGTTGTCATCATTGACTTAATGATCAGTTTGCTACCGGCCTGTGTGAAGGTCAGTCTGAGCGAGAGCTTTCATTGGTTCCTGGCCACCATTTCTGGTCTGTGACTGGCTGACATCTGAGACCGACCAGCAGACACATCCTCTGACAGGATGCCAACAAACCTTGGGGCCTGGATCCGCCCACCATGCCCCAGCCTCATGTGTTCGTCAAAGTCACCCGTTAATTGCAATGATTGTCCAGCAGACTGGAAGAGGCCAGCCCTTTTCTCTTTCTGTCTCTGAGTGCCGTCCGCATGCCTTTGCATTTCTCAAGCGCTATTTTCAGTGCTCGCCTCAATTGCTGAGTGCACTACAATGCTGATCACTTTCCTTTTTGATTTTACAGCAGGGTCCTGGCTTTGTTTAGCTCAGTCACTTTGAGCTGTTAAGAGGATGCCTCTCTGCTCGCTGGCTGCTGTCTGGATGCCCTCGTTCTTTGACTTTGTTTTTTTGCTTTAATCGTGCCTGGTGTGTGCGAGTGTTGTGCTTCAAAGAGCAATAGGAGCTCTATGTTGTCATTCAGGTATAGTCAGTCAGTGGTTGTTCCTGCCTCACTAGATTCTCCTCTGTGCATGTAAAAGTGCTGCACACAGGAGGGGGAGGCAGAATGCTCTCTGTGCTCCCCGTGTATCAGTGGCAGCACGTTGGTGGAGTAATCTGGTTAAATCAGAGGCATAATGGCTGATAAAAGGTGTGCGGTTTTTATAGTGCAGGGATCTAAGAGCGGCACCGGGCGGCCTGAGCAGCCCCTGCTGTTTTTCTCTCTCATTCACATGACACATCACATCATACACACCCACAGAAGGAGCCGAGAAGAAAGAGAGAGGGGAAAGCATAGAGAAAGCAAGGGATCACAGGAAAGAGAGCAAGGTGCCAATTCCAGTAAGTGTTTGGAAATGCATGTGGTTGACAGGAAGTATGAAATCAAAGAGCAGTTTTTATTTCACACAACACATCATGTTCTCTCTTTCAAGCCCTTTTGCATGATGCTCTCATGAATTTGACATTGTGCCTGCAAATGGCTAAATTTAACCATTATGACAAAGTCAAGGAGATGCCAGCCGGTGTCAGTAAGGGGCACGAATGAAGCCTTTTCCTCAAGAGCCACTTTGTAGTTTTGTTAGGTTATCCAAGGGAAGGATCCAGCATGGTGAACCTAGGGGAATCCGAACCACTGGCGTGTTTATGACCCCACTGAATTTCAGTAGCGATGGCACAACCAACAAGCTACCACTTTTTTCTCCGAAAATGATCAGTGCCAATTGTTTTATGGCCCCACTCCTGATAAGACTCTGTGTACGCACTGCGGTCCCATTGTGAAAAAAGGGGAAATGCCGCTGTTTCCCACACCAAGGGGCAGTTTGCCTTTGGGATTAGGCTGATGTCCTGTGTCATGTGGGAAAAGGAGAGCGAAAAGTGAGAAAGTGCAAGCAAACAACCCCCCCCCCTCCTTTCCCCATATATCAGCTGTTTCTTCTGCTTTACTAATCATTGTCTTTAACTAGCTTCCATAGCCTGATTGAGCACCTTGTCTCTGGGCAGATAATACTCATAAAGCTGGTATGATAAAGTGTCACTGTTGTGTTTGCTCTTCTGTTTGCTCTGGGATTTAACTACTGCTGAAGTACTTCTCCTCTCTTCCCCCACCCATGATCATGTGAACTCTGGGAGATGGCTGACTGTTGACACCTTTCTCTTCTTCTATCCACTCTTCTTTTATTATTTGACATGAGAGTTTGGTTTAATGTGACAGTGTTGCATCTCTTCTTGTCATTTTGAAATGGGCAATATCTGTGCCTCTAGAGGCACCCAAAAGAATTGCAAGTATTTAAACAACCCAAAATTGTCTCAAGCTATGTTGTGGGGCAGGACTGCTTGTTTGTTCTAACAATGGAAGAAAGGGGAGTGTTTGAAACATGTCATCATTTTTGCAATTCTCTATGGTACCACTAATAGTGCAGAAATTACACTCTTCACCTTTAAGGATGTTTAGCCCCAGGGAGAGGGAGTTTCGGGTTGGACTCATTTGCTATGTGATGCTCAGTTTAAGTGGGAAACAGATGTTAAATTTAGATCAAATGCTATAATTGTGGCGTGTTAATGATGTAGACACTTTGCATCGGTCTCCATGTGTACAGGAAGTCCTTCAAAACCAATCCTTTTTTTGCTTGCCAAAACCAGATTTTTGGTGTTTGCTAAATATTCCCTTTACAGCCACTCACTGTCATCATCGCTCATCTGCTTGCACATTCTCAAACTTGAAATTCTTTTATCTCTTTTCTCTCTTTATTAGATGTTCTGGTTAGAAAGATTACTGTAAGAACAGAGCAACTGTAGAATTATTACATTGTCATTAATAGAGTGGTGATAATTACTGAAATAGCTAGCAAGAAGAGCTCTTTTTCTAATAAATACTTGAGATGTCCACTTCATTCATCATTGATTCATCGGATGCAGGGTCACTGTTAAGAGGGGTCATGTTATGTTTCGCAATTGATGTTGCCTGATCTGCTTCTAATAGCTGGGAAACCCCTTTGCTCTGTCTGGAAAATCCCCATGCCGTGCCCCGTCATCTGATATGTGCTGGAGAGGTTCATGTGAATTTGACAGAAATCAGCGCAGCTCATCACTGGCGTGTCACAACGCATTAAGTCTGCTGTAGAAGACCGGAGTGAACATTACTCAGCACGACCTGGGAGGAGCAGTGCACACCCACCAGGCGACTATCAGATACGCACACATCCAACTTTTCAGGAAAGAGCTGATATAATCCAAAGAGATATGCTATCGCCACTTAGCTCACCTGATATAGAGTGCAGGAAGTCCAAGGAGGGAGCTGAAGAGGAAGGGAAAAGAAGGAAGGGATGGAGGGGATGTTGGGAAGGGAGTCTGAAGTACAGTGAGCGACAGTAAACAAACAGGCTTTAACTCTTTGTTTATTAACCAGGTGCTCTTGTGTGGCTGTGTCACATGCACTCACCTTAGTTTATTTAGGGCTTTGATAAAGAGATTAGCAATCTCTTTTTAGGGTTATCCTCTGCCAAAAAGATGTCGAAAGATGTTGATGATTCTCTTCTACAATATCCCCACTGACTTGTAGGAGCTATTCTAGTCAACCACGATGAGCGCCTGATAGATTGTTTCCAAATAAAAGTAGATTAAAAATATAAATCTTTCTGCAGCCATCACAGGAAAAAACATTATCCCAGCAGGATAATCCTCCCGTGATCTGTAGGGATGTACATTCTTTCTGTAAGCAGGAGGCCAGTCTTTTTATTAGCGGTATCACAGTGGGTTCGAGTCCAGCTTAAAGCCACAAACAGTATTGTGCTAATTTTAGCCTCTAAAGAGGATGAGGATGAGATGCCTGCTGCTAGTTTGCCATATGCTGCCCTACCGATAATACTGCGTGAGGAATATTTTCCTGCTGATAGGGACTGGGACTGTGTGTGTGAGGTCCTGGGACTGTTACAAAGATACGTGAGCTGTCCAGAAGAGATATGACGAAGAGATACTTGGTAGCGGGACAAAATGTACTTATAGACCAAATTGTATTCTCTGACAGTTAGTTTATTCATCCATATGTCACCCTCTTCAAATTCATTGACTTTTCCAGAGCATTTGGTGTTTTACATGTTTTCCCTGACATGTAAATTTACCCTGATGAATAGCAATTTTTGTATACCACTTGAGACCAAATAATTAAATTTGGGCATGTCAGAACTCTACCACAAAGGCAATTAATGCATGAAGCCTAACAAAGAATGAAGGAATTTACCAGGCCTGTTTGGAGAAACCCCAGAAAGCCAATTCCATGCAAGCAAACATCACCGAAGCTCCATATTTGGGGAATTTGGCTTCCCTTGCACTGTGTGCTAAAGTTATTTGACCTTTGTATTTGTCACCAGAGACTTCTCACAGAGAGGGATTATTTGCTGGGGTGCTGGAGTTTTGGAGTGACGGTGGACGAAGGTGTGTGCAGATGGAGACCGGTGCAAAAAGCACCATGGGGAGGGCTGTGTTAACAACAGGCTGAAAGCTTGACCCAGGACTGACCCTTACTAAACAATCCTCTCCCAGATCCCAGCCCTGGTCTTTTGACATGGATACCTGCTGAAGGGATTTAGGGGAAAAGATAAAGACCTCCTCAAGCGTTTTTTTTTTTTTTTTTTTTCTTTTTTTTTATTTTTTGAGTGGTGGAGGAGTAACAAACAAACAAAAGTGTGTATGCGTTTAGAGGGTGTGTATGTGTATGTGCATGGAGAGAGGACATGTTTGCCTTAATGTGTGGTTGAGAGAGAGTGAATACATGTGTGTGCAAGCATGCGTGCATGTGTTTTTTTTTTTTCTCGTAAGAGGTAACCTGATCACCAGCCATGCCCTAGGAGCCCAAATGAGTCAAAGAATGGCAGGAACCAGAAACATTACTTGGTTGGTAACCAAAAAATGCCAAAAGGGTCCCAAGAATTGTTCCTGCTCTTTGTGTAAGTGCGTTTGTGTGTTTGTGTTTGGTGGTCTCAATAGAGGACTGAACAGCCGAGATGTAATGGTATCGCCCACGTCCAACCGCCCCTGCTCTGTTGCTGTCAGGAAGCAGACGTTCAGCCCAGCTCTGTTTCCGTCACTTACAGCCCTGAGCCTTATCTCCCTAGTTCACCCCAAGCTGACAGAACTACAATTCCCCCACATTCCCTCTGCTCCACTTCCTGTGGCCTCAGCATGTCTGACGGGGTGAAATTGAGGCCTTCGTTAGATTGCAATATGTGTAGACATAATGGATTTGCCACTTTGAATGAAGGACAGCATATGAAAGACGGAAATGCCCCCTGATGTTACAGTTCATCTTTGAATTACTTTTTTCCTATGTCTGTATTCTTAACCATTACTCAGAACCAAGGGGTCAAGGTTTGGCTGTCAGTATGAGTCCATTAACCTCTGCTTTAACTACACTATTTCTCCACCGAGAGCCAATCAACATAGGACTGATGTAGCCAGTATGTAAATCTATACAACACACACACACACACACACACACACACACACACACACACACACACACACACACACACACATTATATATATATTATATATATTTCTGTATTTGTATTCATTGTAATGGTAAAAGACTGTAAAAATGCTACAGTAAAAACCTATTAATTGGTTAATGGTATCAGTATATTACAAAAGTACTAAACAGATTTCAGCACTTCAGTAGATTGGAATATTAACATCATATCAGTTAATAAAAATGTTTGTTTTTTTTAATGTAAATTTTAAGTAAAACCTGTAAAACTTAAAATGTTGCTACCATACTTTTCTTCTTTTTTTACAGTAAAATTCTGGCAACCATAGCTGCGAGTTTTTTTTTTTGTTTTGTTTTTTTTACCATAAATTTCACAGAATTATTATTATTATTTTTACAGTGTTTATTTATTCTTTTGCTCAGATGCAACTGAGATGAATAGCAGTGCTAACTGTTAGGTTTCTCCCGCTTTTATAAACTGGAGAAACCAGTTTACAGGTGAAACGCGGGTTTTCGTTAATCTTTGGTATGTTGAGACATAATGCATCTGCCAATCTGAATGAAGAGCAGCCTATCAAAGATAAAAAAAGCCATTTGATGTTACAGTTCACTTGGATGACTTAATTTATTTCTCCGTCTTTTCAGTAATAACAGTGCCGCCCTTTTCTTTATAAGCGGGGCTCATTGTGTGTAATTCTGCCATGCAATTCACTCTCAATGTTAACTACATTTAACAAATGCAGGGGAAGCCAAGCAGGCTATTAGTAGCAGTGAAATACCCTCACATTATCTACTGTACTACAGCCCAATGGATGGTGATACGCCGTAGTTGGGGAAAATCCCTGTGCATTAGAGCACTTATCTCAGTCTGTGTCATTTAGATAACTGCCATGTGGAAAATTATCTGCCAGAAGCCAATAATGAAGACCGCCGCAGTTAACCACACGGCTCTGGTTCCTTTAGCTCATTACCAAAATACACCAAAAAATACAAATGAACAATACAAAACAGTTCGTCTCCAGGTCCCTGTCTGTTACCCATATTGAAAAGTTGCTATGCACAATTGAATTTTATATTTTATAGAGTCAAAGGATGGGTCACATCTCTTTATTTGGCTGTATATGTTTCAGGTTCACCTAGAGTAGATGATGAGCGGTTTAAAAGCAGTAGTTTTGCAGCAGTATATTTCAGCAGTAGTACTGTTGTTGCAAGCCAGCGAAGGCTCTTAGCTTTTGTTGCGATCCATGTTCCTTTTTTAAAAAACACTTTCCTCTCAGCCATCCGGTCTGCCTGGATATCGAACAAAGCTGGCCCTGGAGAAGGTGTCAAAAGCTGTCTGAGAGAGAGAGAGCGAGGGAAAATAGAGTATGTATACTCTTTGTGAGTGTGTGTGTGTGTGTGTGTGTGTGTGTGTGTGTTGCCTCAGTGGAATCAGAGGACTCTTAAAGTGTTCCCGTTTGAACCTCACCAGCCTGCCTTTTCCACCCGTCTTATATCTTCAGATTAAAAAAAAATTACAAAGGAGAAAAATCAATAGTTACACAGTAAATGTGCTTGACATGAAAGGGTAAACTCAGGGCCCTACACTTTCATTTGACCAGTTTCCCCCCTCGACACATGGATTGGAGGAAGAATGAAAAGAGGAGGAGGGGAGGGAAGGGGAGAGAGTGAGAGAGACCTCAGTTTAATGCTGTGTTTGTGCCCCTGGGCCTCCATACGCTTTCCAACGTGTTGGGGGCTTCAGTGGAAGTGACCCCTACACAGACACGGACGAAAGAGAGCTGTAACATTTGCAATGACATTTTTGCCATCACCTGTGGGTATGTCAGCGGCCTGATCCCTGAGACCTGGGAATATGCATGAGGAGCTCTCAGCTATAGGACTCATGCGGGTGACTCTGTTTAATTAGAGGCATTATAACACTGAATATGAGCCACATTATGCACTTATTACCCTCTCCGTTAGCCCTGCTGCGAGGCGATGACAGAGACGCATGAGGTACGGCTGAAAGACTTGTAATTACGTTCTTTTTTCCCCCAAATTATGAATTACAGATCTGTCATTGTCATCATATGCATAAGAACAGAGAGGAAAAAAAGTACCATCATTATTTAAGATGTCTGCAGTTATTTAAAACTGTCATTATTTACTGTCATTATTTAAACTGAATTCCGAGTAATTATGGATTGTAATTATGACTCTCCGCAGATTAGTATTTACAGAGTCGACATAACTAAAGATCTGTCACATTGTCACCATGTTGCATCTCATTAGACCCTCAACTTTCTTTCATATTTATCCTTCCAAGTCAGAAACTAGAAGAGCTCGGGTCATTTTGCTAGAGGAACAAGTGATTGCAGTCAGCAGACCGCTACTTATGTTTGTACGTATTTTAAGAACAGAAAATGTATGGTGGGGCAAGCGTGCACGGCAAGCTCCCAGCTAATCTGAGTGTCTCTTGTTGGGAATCATACCGCAGGAATTCCTGCATGTTCAGAATATTTTTGAGGTGGGAGGCGCTTGTGACCCATGCAAAGGGAACCCCCGCTGCCTGGTCCATTCTAACCATGTGAATGGCCTGAATACAATGAACCCGGCTTTATCTTTTCTTCCCCGACCCTTCCCTCTTCCCATTCGCCCACTCTCTTTATATGCAACTCTGTGTGTGTGTGTTAGAATGATGAGTGTGTGAACGTGTGTGAATGTATGCATAGTGAAAAGAAGGCGGATGGCGGACCCTTAAGGCTGAGGTTTTGCAGGACCAGGAAAGCCATAGTACAGGGTGTGTTTGAATGCTAAGGGAGAGTGAGAGAGCAGCACAGGTTGCCTGAGTCCCTCCACAGGGAGAGGCCAGAGGTGCTCTAGAAATCATCCATTGACCAAATATGGTGTTAAGCAAAAGCCAATCTGTTTCCACAGCTTGGCCCCATCCATCAGACCATGGCCAATAAAATTTTGTCAAAACACTTCTTAAAATTGGGCAAGAAGCTGTACTGTATGAGCTATGACAGCCTGACTTATAACCAGGGCCTAAAATTAACACTCACCAAGCACCAAATGCAAGTAAAAATCAGTGTTGGTGAGTATATGTGTGCTACTCACCAGTAATTTTTTTATTATTATTATTCATTTTTATTTTTTAACAATGCATAAGAATGTGATATGGTTTAGCACAATTATCAACAGCACTGCTGCTCCACACAAACTCCATCTCTGCAAGTGATGGAGTTTGAGTTACCTATAACATGCATTTAAAAAACTGCAACGTGTAAAGCATGTTCCCAAGTTTGATAAATCTGTTAAAGTGTTTAATAGTACTTATGGATATTTCTGTATTGAATTGTCAGCCTAAGCTGTTTTTTTCAGCAGAGGTGGTGGATCTCAATCTCAAAAACGTCATGTCAATTTCTTTGTTGCGTGTAAATAAATGCTTGACATAGTGACTTAGAAATGTGCTCGATGGATTGGAAGTGCCATTCTGCTAATTTGTAAAGCAGCAGAAAAATGGCTGACACTTCTGAGTTTTGGATGCACAAGGCGAGAGGAACAGGTAGTGTTCTTTTTGAGTAATCAGATCATAACAGATTAGCCCACATCTTTCTGATAATGTCAGAAAGCGCCTTGAGTAAGTAAGAAAGAGTGGTGGAGATAGAGAGAGAGAAAGAGAGAGAGACGGCTGGAGAGATTGGGAGAGCAGGAGACAGGTATCAAGATGGAGCAGATGAGCCAACCAGAAGAGCTGACTGACAAAGGCATGTTGGGAAGCTAACCTGATTTTCGCAACAGCCAGGCAGCTAGAGCGTCACAGGCTGATCTCACGCGTGGATGTGTGTGTGCACGTGTACGAGGGGGTCATAAAAAATTCTCTCCCTGGTTAGCCGCGGGGCATCCTCCTCAGCCTCTGGCCTGCTCCAGTCACTGGCCTGCTCTCTAATTGCTGCATAGACTCCACCACACATGGCCAGATGAGATGACATTTTCCTCTCTGTCAGTGGCGAACCGGACCGAGCATCCCCCCTCCCTGCAGTAGTTGCTAAGACGCTGTCATAACCCATTAGCAGTTGGCCAAAGTTCGCCCGTGGCATTTCCTCATGGCATCAGCGAAAAGGCGCATAAATCTGCCAGTGGAGCCTGCTGCTGGACTAATGAGGCTGTGAGCTTGTTTATGGACTAGCATCATTTTTATGATTATTTCCACCTTTTCAGTCTCGCCGCCATCGCTCGTCTTTATTTGAGTGCAGAAGCTCGGCAACGGGCTGACATTTTGACACAACAGTGCCGTATAGACATTGCTATATGCCTGTGCCTATGCTTCGGTGCTAATATAGAGGCAAAATTAGCCCTAGACGAATAAGGTGAACTGCATCGTAGATGGAAAAAACTATAAAATTGACAGCGATAAGCACATCCTACTTCCTGACACACTAAAATAGGTATCCCGAGGAAAACCCACATCCCAGTTATAGCTCCTAGACGCTGTAAACAGTGAGAAATGAGTCAGGGGTGAGACAGCCTTTTAGCCAATCAGAAATGCTCTTTTGCTTGTAAACCATTTTGCATGTTTGATGTTGGTGAAATGATTTTGGAGGGCAGGGTTTTGGCGAGCAGTGTTGAAAAGAGAAAAATGGCAGAAGTTAGCATAACGACTAAAATCACTTCAGTCACATAACATTTTTCATAGCATATATAAGAATATTGTTTTAAATAGACACTGCTAGTTGCTAACAATGACACATACACAAAAAAAAAGAGGCAAAATGAGTCCCAGACATGAGCCGAATACATATCAGATTTTATAAAACCAATGGGTCAAGGTTTGGGACAACACTGGAAATCCCAATAAAATTGACAGCTTTTGTTTCTCTCCCCCTCGTTTGCCTTGAAGGTCCAAGCCATCAGAGGTCAGTTTTTAAGGAAAAATATTGAGGAAGGGAGGTTAAATAGTTCAAAATGGCTAGAAGAGGCGGAAGACAAAAGCTCAAGAGAGCACACACGCAACAGTTACCTCAGACATCACTCAAATGCCCCCTGCCCTCTTTTACTCGTTTGTCGTACCCCCCCTTCTTCTTCCTCCGTCTGACCTGATATCCAGTGTTTGCTTCTGTTTTGCTAACTCACATGGGAAAAGCCCTGGGTTTATTATTGTAGGCTTTGCTGAACACAAACTAGTCTTTACACCGGATTTGAAGCATTTGCTTCTAATGAAAATGGTGTCTTAGATTACAAACCAGCGGTGCCACTGCCTTCCCATATGGGAGTTGGGAAGTTCTATTTGCCTAAAAACAGTCGGAAGACAAACTTCTCTCTAAGCCAGGGCTGTTGTTGGCATCAGTTAATGATGTAATCGAAACTCTCCTTTGACGTCTTGTAGAGTTTTTTTTTTTTTTTTTCTCATGTCTGTGTGTGTTGGGGACGGCAATTTGGCTCTGGTCAGTTTCTCAGTAAGTGACTGACTGAGGGAAAGTGCCCTTGTGTAAAAGGCAAAGCCATTGTATCTACATAAGTCTTCACTTAAAAAGTCTCAGTCTTTTCTGGGGTTTCTCTCCTAGGCGGAGAGGGCTGGCAGAGTGTTTTATATGGAATGTAGAAAGGCTTCACTCTCCTAATGGTGTATATAATTCAGGTGCCCGCAAGGCATGCTTTCAGGAATTCTTTTGCCTGAGGTAATGGGGAGCAAAGACTCTTTTAGACCCTTGATTATTCTATTGATGCATGGAGCTGGGAAAAAAAAAATTATCTCCAACCGGATTACTGCAGACATTTCCATTAATTATCAATGATACAGGTGCTTTATGTCGCTGACTGAAAGCTACAGCGAGAGAAAGAGTTAACCCACCATAATCTCTCTGTACGAATAGCACTGGGGCTTTTGGAAGTGCTTTATATGTAATCAATAAGTTACTCTCTCCATTCCTGTGCCTCCGCTGTTGAAACCCTTGCAGTGTGCGGTTGTTTGCCTCACTCGTGTTTTTTTTTTTTATGGTTTATTATCTGAATCGTGGCTTCTTAATAACAATTATCAGAAGTCTTCTCGGTGGCGTGTTTTGGCTCTCGTTGAGGGAGAATGCGTACAATAATTGGGGATCGGAATAAAATCAGCATACGCAAGCAAACCGGCAACATGAAGCTGAAAAGGCGACGTAAGCCATCTCCTCTGCTCAGGTATGTTGAACTGCCCATTATAAAGCCTTATCGAGCACCCACAGGTTGCTGCAAGCGCCCATGCAGCATTGTTATTAAAATGCAGCTCTTTGAAAAGCTGCCGTTTTGTGCGGCAGCCATATTCACCCCCCCCCTCTTTTTCATAGTGTGTAACTCCCCCACCTGAGGTAAAAAGACACCGGGGCAAGCTTCAATCAATATTTCCCTGGGATAATGAAGACTAAATCTCTCTGTCATTCTCAATTCTTTGGTGACTCACTGTGTTGGAAGGCAGGGGGGAAATGCGACCTTACAAGTCCATTGTACTCTCTCTCTCTCTCTGAGCATTGTGTGGGGGATGAGAAAGGGGGGTTATTTATAAAAGTATTAAAAATTAATGCATTCAGACGTGACGCTTCAAAGCTATACTGAAGCACTGTTGTTGCCAACTTACCCTGTTACCTAGTTTTTGGTAAACTTAAAACAAAAAAAAGTGTTGAGCGAGTAACTGACCATTTAAATGACTCCTATGTGTATGTGGTGTGTATTTTGACAGGTGACGGATTGGACAACAGTGTGGCGTCACCCAGCACAGGAGACGATGACGACCCGGACAAGGAGAAGAAGAGGAATAAAAAACGTGGTATCTTCCCTAAAGTGGCGACCAACATCATGAGGGCATGGCTCTTCCAGCACTTGACGGTGAGTTCAGTAGAGTGTTGTTTCCTCTTCCTGCTTCTCTTTGAGCTTTCTACTTTCTTTCATACTGCATGCTGCACTTCAAAGCCATTGAAATGGTCCAATGTAGTGCTAATGCTACGCACATGCTTGCTCACACACACAATTTACTTTATCTTGCCACACATGCTCTAAGTTTTAAGCCAAGAAAGAAGAAGGAGAAGAAGAAGAAGAAGAAAGAAAAAAAAAAAAACATCCTCAAGCTAAAGATAGCAGAGATAGGATGATACAGAAGTAAGCTGTCGTTTTCCATTCATTCAGCTTTTATTTGTGGAGAAATTAAGGAAATCTCTGTGCAATGTTTGCAGGGAATTATCTGTATTAATAAAGACTAGAGATAGGGATAGGGTACATACAGTGGTCCCAAAAATATTTGCGCACTAACATGACATTTCAAGATGTAGGGATGTCATTTAATTATATAAGAAAATATCACACCAAGTTTGTTAGGCTGTGAGGAAACAAATTATATGATGTTCAAAATAAAGACTAAAGTAGTTGTAGTAACATTTTAAACCAAGTGGTGTAAGCATCTAAATACTTTTTGGGGCCATTGAACATCTAAGTCACATGATCAAAACTGAGTTAGCTGGTTAGTTGAATGTGTTTTGGGGACTGGTGGTTAATTCTCTTACTGTGGCTGTCCACACCTGCTATAGAGAAGTGATAGAGCAGCATGAGCCATTGATGTGGTTGGCTCTTCCTCTTGCTTTGATGGATTTCACTTCCTCTATTTCATTTACCACAAAGTAATCGGAGTGCTGTCAAGACACCACTTATCTCCATACATCTACCCTTCTCACAGGCTTAACGCACCTCTGCCAGCCTGTCTCTCACTCACATACACACATGCACACTCTACACAACTCATAATTATGATGTCTCTTAATCAAAGACAGTGAAATGTTCACGTAGGTGTATTTTCAATAAACATATTACTTAAGCCTTCACTTGTTTGCGTTACGCTTAATGACTGAAGTAGCTATTATGGCTCAGCAACGTGTTGAAAGGAAATGTGTTTCTAACCAAACTGGAGTCAAAAGGGAGTCCATTTGATCAGTGCCAAAAGCCCCTACATGCTCGCTCCCTCTTGGCCCCTCCATTCCTACATCTGTGCCACAGAAATGCTCCTAAGCACCATAGAACTTCACCTGCCCCAAGCATGCCCCCAACACACATATACACACTCTCAAACCCCCACCAACTACCACCTTTAGCAGCCCCAGGAGAAAGGTGTGTGAAAAGAAAGCCATTTGCCAGTTCACACAGGCATGCACACACATACACACAAACAACAGTGGCTACGTTTGCATGCACCAAAATAATCCGTTTGTAATCGGATTGACGGTTCAATTGGATTGAAAAACGTTCATATAAACACCTTAATCAGTCCGATTGAGCTCGATCGGAATAAAATTTTGATCAGATTGAAGGGGGTAGTTTATTCCTCTTCTAATATGATTGAGCGTGCATGTAAATACTCGATCAAATTGAACCACAAAACTGAAAGAACTGTGCATGTGCAATGACGCAGCAATGACGTAATGATGTATAACGCACGGAACGAGCGGCTCTTCCTTTTGAATAAAGTGTTGTTTAAATGCGTGTCCTGTCATCATAAAACTCTCCTTTCACTCGGCAGCTGTGAAGTGGAGCAGGACAACCTTGTTTTGGATACTCATCCACAGGCAACCCCTTTTTGGGCACTGGGAGGGGCTGTTTTTTTTTTTTTTCTTTGCATGATAAATATGACCAGCACAGCACAGCGGTTTATATGTATATTTATCCCTAAACGGGTAAATATTAATTCTGCTGTTAAAAACAAAGAAAAAAAACGTGTAGGAGAGAATTATTATGTGCAAACAGTGAGAAACTCTATATTATCTATATGTCACTTTCACTTTTAAATTTCACTATTTGAGCAGTGTGCGCCTGTCTAAAAAAAACTATTCTGATTTGAAGCTTGTGACAAATAAATGTGCACATCAACCCGATCACTTTATTTAGAGTTCATGTAAACACTATAATCAGATCCATCAATCGTAATGAATTCAGTCTGATTGAACCAAAAAGTGTGCATGTAAACGTAGCCAGAGTGGAATACCCACAAAAGCACAGACTGATGGAACTTTAGTTTCCTGCTTGTCTTGGCTGACCAATAATGGTGGATAGTATGTGTGTCACTGAGGGCTTGTTTTGTCTCAAGTGTTTGTGTGTAACTATACTTTAAGGACAAAGTTGTCACAAGGAAGTTTGCTAAATCTGACAAAGCCCTTTTAGGACAAAAAAAAAACAAATACTAATAATAATATATATATATATATATATATATATATATATATATATATATATATATATATATATATATATATATATATATATATATATATATATATAATAAGTAGTAAATGATTTTCTTATTACTATAGAAATGCTAAAATACCTAATATATGTAAAGTATGGTTAGGGTTTAGATAAGGCTTAGAATACTACTCTTACTATTGCTTAAACCTTAAGTATTAAACTTACGGACGTAACTTTTCATTCATGCTCTGTATATCTTAAATCATGTGGCTTGTTAAGGAAAGGAAAGGAAAGGAAAGTGCTATTGCATTTAAGCACCCAGACGTAGTATTTTTTCACCCTAGCAAGCACTTAGCAGTGCTCTAGCAACCACTTAGAACACCTTTGCAAACAACCACATAGGAATGAACAAGAAAACACCCCTTACAGCCTAGTATCATGACAGCGTGTGCACAGAACTCTTTTGCAGTAAAAGGGTATTTGCAATGACAGTGATTGCTTGTAGACGTTCCTGCTTGACTGACTATTCAACTGTATCACGCTGCAGATCGATTTCTGTACTCCCAATAATAGTCACAGAATTGTGTCCATGCTTAGTCACACAAAGTTGAAGTATTTCGCTGTATCACCAACCGTCGCTATTGCTCATGTTACCAAAAAACTCCAGTTTAGTGAAAATGACTTATTGCTGTGCATCTCATTGCCAGTGTAAACACTGCTTAAAACTTAGTACGTGAGATGAAAATAAATAGAGAAACCAATAACATGGCATCAGAGTACTTGCTAAAAGATTGTCTAAAAGAAAGTGTGAGAGAAAAGCAGGGATAGATTGAGAGACAGACCTAAAAAGAGAGAAAGTATGTTGACTTTAATACAGAGACAGAGAGTCAGATCGAAACATAAATGGAAACACTTTCAGTCTCTGCCGTAAATAGGTTTGCACAGTGCTCCTTACAGCAAACTTGGGAAATTAGACTTATTTCACTCCCTGCTCCGAATGCTTCACTCTGACAGCTCAGCATTTGTGTGGGGAACAAAACAACACACAGCACGTGAGGCATGGATGACTGATCTTACAGACAATGCAGTCATCTCACCTTCCGTCTCCAACTGGCTTTTACTCAATGGACGTCAGAAAGTCTCAAGTGGGGCCACAAAGATGTGGGAGAAAGCACGGGATTGATGGAAGAGGTAGTTGGTGAACCTCTGATATCCCTTTTCCTCTGAATTGACGTGTGAAGGAACAGTCTTCAGGTCTGGCCCTTGGAGATAAAGACAGTGGCAATTAGCAAGCGGCACAAACAACACACACAGATGATAGCCTTCTGTCTCAGAGAAATATAGATTACATATGTGTCTCGCAGTTCACGGCCCAACCCCAGCAAGAATGCACTCTTTGCATGTCACATGAATCAACCAGCGAAGCCATTGTGCCGAGACGGAAGCGTGAAGTGGGTGGTGGTAGTAGAATTTTTTTGTGGAGAGATTTTGTGGAAGAGAGGAGGAGAGGAAAACAATAAGCGGAACGGAGAGAGATACAGAGGAGATGGTGAAGGCTTATGGGGTAGCAACACCCTGAAGCTGCACTTTAATCAGTTGTTTTCAGTCCCCGGTTATTAGCCGGCTTGAGAGGCAAGTGGAAGCAGGCGTTTGCAGGTCTGAGAAAAGTATGGAGAAAAAGAGGGAGAGATGCTAGCTAATTGCTTGCCACTCAGTGTTTTAGCATGCTGTAAACCGGCGTGAACACATTCCAATAAACTTTGTGGTGAAGTAAAAAAAACAAAAACAAAACAAGAGACCCTAAACTTTTGTTATTTTTCCTGCTTTAACTGTTGTTTGTTTTTTTTATTTTATCTGAACAAAGATAGAGTGATTGTGCCAGGCATCCTGGAGAGGAATGCTGGGTGCACTGAGCAGCTTTCCTGTTCCTGTGGCCGTGAAATTGGACTCTTTGCCCCCCTCCTTCCCATTCCTTGTTCCCTCCTGATTTTCACCCTCTATCTCACAAACAGTATTTTCTTGTTTAATTTAACAAGAAATGAGTAATAAATGGAAGCCATTGCCCCAAATCCCGCTGTGCTTATGTTTTTGCACTCAGCTCCCCAGTGAAAGGGCAATTTGCAAAATTATGTGATAGAGTAATTAGATGAAAGCCAGGCTTCGGATTGTTGCTATGCAGCCGCAGTGAGGAATGATCCTGGAACAGCCAAATATTAGGCTGGCACGCCAGGCTCGAGGCTTCGTTCTGTTTGTACACAGAACCAGAGAACGGGAGGGAGCCTCCATCACAGCTCGTAAAAAGCAAACCACAGCACAATATGCAATCACCCGTTTCCCCCCACCCCCCATTTTACGTGCTGCTCGTGTTCAAAATGAAACTGGAAGGCATAATCGCTTTTAATGCAATTAGGCTCCAATTTAGCACCCTCTTCACACACATGTAACAATTCTGGTGGAGGCAACATTCTTGTTTTTCTCTTACTCGCTGGGAGCACATTTTGCCAAACCTCAACTGTGTAGCATTTTGAGCAGAACCAGGTGTGAAAAACGCTATAATTCATTTCTGCACTCGATGGACTGAATCGTGCATAGGGCCCTGAGCTGGAGGGGGAACGGGCTGTGTTGCCCCATAGTTGGAGGCTGGAGTCGGGGGAAGAGAGTTGGGTTTGAGTTGGCCTGCTGATGATTTCCTGGGCAAAATTACAGATGTTCAGCATATGAACTTCTCAAACAAATAAGTGCTTGGAAAGCACAGAGGGCTTTTTAAGAGGCTGGACTTCTCAGTTTTTCTTTAAAACAGCACTGGCAGGGAGTCATACATTTGGCACAAAGCCGTGAATTTTCCTACATGTCCATTTTAATTCACTTTTTAAGTCAAGTTAATTTACTATCACATATTTCCCACATTAATCTAAATCTAGGAACCTGTGTGGGGCAGAAGAATATATGTGGTGTAAGTGCACTGCATAGCAAAATATGAGCGTTTGTCATTATATTATTACGACCAAAAGATAGATCCACATTTTTCATTTTTTAAAAAGCTGAATAAAAATGTTATGTCTTATTCATATTGCTTAGCTTTACGTACCTTCCTAAAAGTTGTCTGTGAAATACTGAGTACTGCTGCGTGTTGACATTGTTCAAACAGTAAGACCCTGCAACTCATATCGTCATAGCAACCCGGTGCCCTGACAGGGCTTATCACAAGGGTTCGGACCTGCTAGCTTGTTATCATGTTATCACCTCTACAAACAAACAACTTGAATTACACATAGCAGATGCATAAAAAATAGATTGCCAAACATAATTTTAGAAAAAAAAATCTTTACAATGGGACAGTGATGTTATGTATGCCATAATATTTACACGTCACCCAAAGAATACCATAGAATTACCATCATGGTAGTTTTCAAAAACGTGACAGTACAGCAGAAATATTTGTAAAGGTAACAAGCATTTGTACGGTCCTCCCAAAAAACATAAGCACCCTCAGAGTGGCTTTCTACATAAAATCACGGCATCATAGTTTTGTATTGCCTTAATAAATGGATACCATTATTGCAAGTGAGGTTCCTTTGTCACAAAGAGTGACGTCCTTGTAAACAAACTTTAGGCATGGTAACAGTTAGCCAAGAGCCCACTCTGAATGACCTTGTCAAAAAAGCTACCCCAGCCATTAGAGGTCAGAGGCCAGGCAGACCTAAGATGCCATTAGTCTGTGGTTGTTTATTACCGAAGCCCTTGGATGTCAGCGCACTGGACACCCACGGCAACCCCAGTGTGGCACTTCACATTCAGCCTGGTAGGGAGCCTACTCTCAAGTTTTCTCTCACCTTTACTACAAAATTCCAAACCTCAACACAAATCAAATAACTGCAGCCAGTGATTCCTAAGAAATTGGAGCTCTGAGTGTATATATATATATATATATATATATATATATATATATATATATATATATATATATATATATATATATATTTACATTCATTCATTTTATTTAATTTTTTTTTAACAAGAGCAGAAAGTCCATGCAGATTAATATTTGCAAATTGAATTTAGCAGCCTAAGGTCACTGGTTATTTCTTAATTTCATCTAAGTAGCAGTGAGTACTGGAGGCGCCACAAAATTGAAATAGCTTCAAGGAATTCTTCAGACAGTGTGGATCAAGCCTGGTTGGATCTAAAAAAAAAGCCGCCTTCTGTACTTTGTTCCTCTGAACTGTGTCTTTGCCATTTTACTATGTTTCCTGCAGCCAACTGGGACTCTACATCAGCTGTTGTAGCTGTTTTCCGTGGTGTTTTTGTTTGAGAGAGAGAGTATACATGTTTATTTATGTGTGTGAGACATTTGGAAGCAATGACTTGATGCTTTTTATAAAAGTTGGTGTCAAAGAAGAGGCAGCTGAGTCAATCTTAGGGCCGTGGCTGCCCATTGAGGCAGGATGCGCCCCCCTGCTCCCACATCTTGTAATGAAAACATCATCAATTACCCCACTGACAGGCCCCTGGGATGTGGGGCAGGCAACTCTTTGGGGCTGGTCTTTGTGGATAGACAACCCCCTGCGCCCCCACCCCTCACCTCCAGAGAGGGAAAGAGAGAGGGTGGAAAAAGATTGTATATCCATCATTGGCAAGGCTTCCAGGGTGACAGCATAAAAGGCATTGGTGTGTCATGGACAGAATGGATCGAATTGGTAAACTCCACATGGTGCAAGGAGAGGTGGATGGACGCTGCTCTGTCACTGCTGACACAGCCTTTCACAAGCCATCTGTGCCATGATTGATGAGCACTACATCAGTAGACCTTTTTCTACCCAAGCCCACCATGGCATCCCCAACATCAGCTGCACCTTTGGACAAAGAAAGAGCCGTGTTTAATTGACAGCACTCGCTCTTTCTGCGTCCGTACGTGGTGAATTGGTTCCCTTCCTCTGTTACGTCCCTGAAAAGCAGTTAAGTTTTACTTCATGTAACCTCTGAACTGTTGGAGCATAACTGGTCCAGATGAGAGCTGTCCCTCAGTCTTACTCTCCCATCAGTCTTCCTTACTGCTCTCAAGAACCTGACAACTTTATAATGCCCAGAGGGCCAGCCACTGTTGCAGCCACATCATCGGAGAAGATAGTGTTCATGTACTCCATTTTCCACAAGCACACAGGTGGGCCTCACTGAATTCCATCCGAGCAGCTTGTGAACATGCACTCTTGGGCAGTTTCATTATGTTGTCAGTTAGAGAAAGTTATATGCTGGCCTGCTATATTATAACAGTATTGTATTTCATTATCAGCTACTTGTGAAGTGTTAGCAGCTAGCGTCTGCTTAGTGTGGGATCATGCTAGGCCTGCATCGTCTCCTGTCTGCATACCAACCATTGCCTTAACATGACAAAGTGTGCTCTCAGTTTTAGTTTCTGTGTAAATCCCATTAAAACGCACTGTCAGCATGAACACCTTAGTCATGAAGCTCAGGTGTGGTGCAAGGTTCTCTAATATTCACCACCTCCTGAGCAGTCTGTCTGTCAAATAAATTCAGAAGCCAACTGAGAAAATGAAGTATAAGTATCCTGAAGTCTAGTACATTCCATTTAGATATCCACTATGCACCAAGTGTTGGTGACCACAGTAGTGTTAGTTAAATTGTCATTGGGATGGACAAATAGGGCATTTAGGGAGGATGTTAATCAGGGATTATGGAAGGTGCTTGATCCACAACTGCCAAAGCTGGGAAGGGCAGAGGGTACAGCCTGAGATGACGTAAGGACAGTGGAGACAACAATGTTTATATGTCTGTCAAGTCTATATTCTACAGCATTGCCAATTTGAAACTTTGGGTGTCAGTCCATCATGCTCTGTTCTGTAATCCATCTCAATCAGAGGTGTCCAGTTGGCCAGGGTTTAGCTATGGTATGATAAAGGTCCACTGGTGTTTTTAGATGGTGCTACGTGTGTTGATTCAGACCAGGCTTTGCTAAATTACCCTAGCTATGCTGTAATCGTCAGTGCTCAGGGATCTTTCCGCCTGCAGTCAGCAGCTCAATACCTTTTACTTACAGCCACTGCAGAGCATTCCCCCACAGAGAAGAGCTCCAGCAGTCTGTCCCAGATACTCTTGGCTCACTCTGTTTGTGTGCATGTGCTCGCCAGTGTATGCCTGATGGATTATATGGCAGCAAAGACGTGGTAATCAGTTTGCACGTTTGCTGAACTAATTTATCAATTCGGTTCCTCCTACTTGTAATCTCAGCCATGCGTGCTGCTCTGAGCTCATTCTGCTTTTCATCTGGGGACAAACAGTTCTTCAGGAGGAAAAGGCACTACCCTCAGGCCTCTTGATGGGGCTTTTTTCCCCTTCGTGAAGTCGTCACAGGGCATCAACAGAATAATTGTCTGGCAATGTGTCTGGAAAAAGTACACACATATAAAAACACACAAGCTCATTTCTGCATCAGTATCACACACACCTAGACTGATAATGCTTTATTTTGTATTTTCCTATTCCATTTTTTTTTTCAAGCGGAGTGGTCTGAAAGAGAAAAAAGAGAGGGCAAGCATTTTATAGTCTATAGTGTATCATTAAGTGTGCTGGCTTGGAGAGGAGATAAATTAAATTATTTTATACCATCATGCGTAAGTGCATAAATTGTTTAATGGAGCTAGCATGTCCTGTGCACTGAATCCAAGACCCTTTTAAAGTGCCGTTGTCTTTGTTGTCATTGATTTCCCAAGGCGATGAACAAAGGGGAAATGGTCTCAGACACTTAAAACCTCTTAGATTTGTCTTATTTGACTTAACTTTATCCAGTAACTGGCATATATTCAACTATTGAATAGGATTCTCTCCATTTAGCTCTGATAGTGGATCTTGACCTTTTCCTGCCGCGCTGAGTGCATGGTGTTTCCTGTCGCAATAAGGGATGCATGGCTGCATGGGAGTTGCATTGAGAGCACCTGCTGATCCATGTCGTCCCCATGGAGATTGCTGCGTGGAGCCAGAGGATCACTCCCTTCTGTGTGATGAATCTGCAATGTGTGTGTCTTGAACCACATTTCATCAGATTAGATTCACACATTAATAGAAAGTGAGGTCACTAACAGAGAGGATGAGAGTGTTGGTCCATGGGGCTTTATATTCTTCATTCTGTTATCAGCAGAGTGTTTTAGCTGTGGTGGAAAAGGAAGCAGAAAGAGGCAAGGCGCTGCTCACTTGTTTGTTACGACAGATTAAGTCATTGATTTGTATAAGCTGTGCACCGATGGAGAAAGATCCATCTTCCGCTCAGTGAAAGAGAGCTAGCAAGAGAGAATGGGAGAATGAAGAGGTAGGAGAAAGAGATAAAACAAGATGGCAAAAGAAGAGGAGAGGAGAGGTACATTTCTGTGTTTTTCCTTCCTTCACTCTGCCCTTCTTTTATCGAGACAGTGAAATGACATAAGGGAGCAATTGTAAAATGCCTTTACCTTCTTTTAACTCTTTTCCAACCATGACCAGGTTTCTCCTCCCCCTCAGGCCTTCCATTGAACATTAATTAAAATGGCCAGGGCAAAAGGGTAATTATGATAATAACATAATAATATCACACAGGTTATTAGAATTTTTTTGTGGTTCTGAAATTGCTTCCTTTGAGTATCACATTTCAGTGGAATTACCTAAAGGATAATTTCCTTGAGAGTAAAGGCATTGGAAAGGATTCCTTGGTCAAGGTGCAATATGGTAACCTGATTCTCTTAACATTTAATGCACCATGAGTTCCCACTCCAGCCACTCGGCCCCCACCTTCAACAAACCCAGTTTTGGCTACTGGGAGGCAGGAGGGTGGAGTAGCTTGTGTACCGAAGCATGCATTAATAGCACTGCTTTGCATTTCACTGACAGCCCTCTTGACAATAACTAAAACAATAATTTGGTTTTTATCAGCTTTAAACAATCACAAGCCGCTCTGATTTTGTGTGTCAAGCAAAGCCGCTTGCAGGTGCTCTCAGGAACAGGGCCGAAAGAGGCGGCGTGTGCCTCTTTGTATATGAAGCTACCTGACTGACTGTGCTAAAATCCCCATCCCAGCAGATATTAGACTCCCCACCGAATCCCGGCAGCCCACCTCCAGCTGCGGTCGGCGTGGCACGGCACGGTGCAGCTGAATTGCTTTTGAATGTTCCCCCCTCAAATAGGCTGTAATTACAAGCTTAAAGAGGTTTAGTGGTCCAGTAAACTACATAATCACCCCTGAATTAGCCTGGGCTCATCAGCCGCAGTCCACCAAGCTCCAGTCAGTGTTTGCAGGCTGGCCCCCTTATTACCGTGTGACTGTGAACAGCAGGTGTGGAACAACATGCATCCCCCTTAAACACAGACTCCCCACCCTACCACTGGGATCTGTAATGAGACCGAATAAGAGGCTGCTTACCCTACTGCGACTGACTTTAGATCAGTGCCTGAACCTGGCTTACCTCTTTGCAATGTCTGGTGGCGCTTGAAGCTATAGGCCACCCCATGAAAAATATAGCTCTGCTCTACTCTATGTAAAGCTATTCAAATACCAGCCACTGTCTTCAAATGAAGTGCCTTACAAATCCGGGTGTCCAGATATGTGTTATTTTGTCTTTTGCCTGTTGCACTTTGCATTTTTGAATGCAAAGCCCTTAGCTCAAATTTGATAATGTTGATTTAGCACATTGAGGGCTTGGAAGTTTACACAGAAATGGATAGATCTGATTTGTATTCCAGCCCACACCCATCCTTTAATTTTAGACTTACATTCTGTCCTCAGCTGCCTCCAAACCGAGAGTGCCTATTGCCTACCCAAAAGCACTTGTGTTACACCCTCTTCCCTAAACCAACAAAAAATGTTTTTTAACAGAGGATGACTAATTAAAAAGCTGGAAACCAAATTAAACATATCTTCTTTTATCAAAAGTAGAGATTAAATGCCAAAAAAAAAAAAAAAATGCTTCCAAGGGTGAAATTTCCCCAGTTTTAGCTTGTTGTAGTACAAGGATTTCTAAAAACGCTGCGTGTGAATAATTCATGTGCCGGCTTTGTATTGACTTCGCTTGCTACAAACTTAGTGGCGGCCCCAAAGAAGCACTCCCACTTTCTGTGAGCCAGCCAGTCACAAACTCCGCCAGGGCATCTTAAGCCCTGGCATCTAGTTGTTTTCCAAATCTAAGATCTTTCTCCCTCTTTTGTTGTTTCACTGGTGAATTAGTCTTAGGAAGAAATTGGGTTAAAGAAGCTTTGCTATTTTGTCTTTTTTGCTCTCGCTCTCTCTCTCTCTCTTCAGTTTTCCATATGAACCATGTTTTGTTTTTCTTAATGAAGGACAAAACTTTATGTTTATGCCACGTACACAAAAAGGAATTTGAAATGTCTCAACTCTTCCACAACCAAGAAATATCTCTGAAGTCAAGACTTACTGTGCTTTCTTGAGAAATAACACCTTTCTCTGATAATAAATAACTTTCCAACAAAGCGGTGATTGTTTCTTTCATGTGCGTCTTACTGATGAGGACAACGAGTGCATGATTTTCTGGTGAGATGATAATGCTCTATGCCAAATATCAAGGGTAATCCTTCCTCCCCCACCCTGAGGTTTGGGCTGAATGATGTAGGTGGCCCTATCTGAGGAAGGCCTGAAGCTGTGGCTCTGGTGCAGTTAATGCTAGCAGAGCTGGAGTAGGTGGAGCACTAAACTTCAGGCCTAATCCTCTTTTCTCAAGGGCCAAGCCACGCAAGAGTGGTGGACACAGCCCACGCGTTCAGTGGCTGGTTCTGAGATGGGATATTGAAATGATACTCAGTAGACACCTTGGCCAAAATGGCCCCTGGATCAAGCCTCAGGCATTCCTCAGGGGCAGCCTGGCTTCCATGGGGATTAGCCACAAGGAATAGGGAAGTGAGGCAGCAGTAGGAAACCTAACTGAAATGAACTCATACATACTCACCTTGAAAGGACCTGTTGACCTGAGTTGCCCCTGCAACGTATTTACTATTTAGACAGCACGTTGCTTAGCACATAGTGGAGGCATTGTCAGATGTAGGCACTAGGATTAATTCCTGTGTTCTGCGACTCATGGGGCATGCCTCATTTTTGTGTCATGCCTCCCCACTCTTTTTCTGTGTGAAGAATAAGCACCATGTTCACACACTTATTTTATTAAGTTAATCTTGTGTGGAAAGCTTCTTTAACCCAAATCACACAGGATAGAAAGAAATGTTCCCTTAAATAGAACATAACGATAATAATGGTAATGTGGATAATGAAGGCAGCAGAGTGGGGGAGAGGGGGTTGTGGCTGATTGTAATTAACTGGTTAAATGGAACACAAAAAGACGTGTCCGCAGTGATGGGGGGAGGATGTGTTCAGTATGTGGCCCTAGTCAACCCTGGGAGTTGACGGGTAAAGAAATACTGCTGGGATTCTGTTTTTTTTTTTTTTTTTTTTTTTTTTGCGGGGGAAGCAAAATGATGATGAAAATACAGAGATGAAAGGTACTTCCAAAATAGTTCTCCCCTCACAGTGAACCAGAGGATCCTGTCTAAGGACCTGATAAGGAGCGCAGCTGGAGCTCATCCAGACCTCCTCCTTCCTGTTCTACATACACAACTCTCCCGACAAAGACATAATGACCAAAAGTACACACCTCTCATGTTTCTGCTCTCATAGTCTGGGTTGTACCTCTCAGCTTTCAGGGTACAGTGCAGTAAATACTGGAATTCTACCCTCTCCCATGGAAAGGTCTCCTGACACAACTTGACTCCTCATATCTTGGCTGTATTCGAAACAGCATTCTCGGTCATCGCTCGGAATTGTGGGTAAGGAGAGCAGAGTCAACCAAGGGTTAGGGGGGAAAGTCTGATTTCGATTTCGAGCAGCAATCTTGGGCTCAGAGAGAACATGAGAGAATAGGAGAGACCTATTCACCTCTCTTATCTTGCCGATAGGACACGGACTCTACACTCTTCCCCGACATTCCCTGTCTGAGGGGGCTGCGGAGGAAGACTGGGAGGGACTATTGTTGATGCACTGCTAGACACAGACACACACACACACACACACACACACACACACACACACACACACACACAGAGATAAGATACATGATGGAGAACTGAGCATGGGGAGGACATTGTTGGCTTGGTATCCACCAGTGCAGAAGAGGCTGGAAATTCTGATGAAAGGAGTAGTATATTTGGACAAGTCGTATCATTAAGATAGGCGAAAGGAAACAGGGAGGATGCGTTGAGATTTTCCATCTGTTCTTTAGGCAGTATTATTGCTTTCTCACTAAAGCATCACGAGACCCTGAGAAAACAATTCTCACCCAGTACTGCTGCCAAGAGGATAAAAAAAAACACTCAGTCGCTCTCTGACTATTATAAAATCTGCTGGTTTCTCTCAGTTAAACCAGAATCTAAATCACACTGTTTTGACACATAGGGATAATTTGGTGTTTGGAGAACCAGACAAAGAAAAAAAAAATTTCTGAACATATCCACTTTTATGAAATACATCAGTATTACAAGGATGGAAAATATGTGTGAGAACATTGTTCAAAGGAACAGAATGGAAGAACATTTGTAAAGAATGTGGAAGAACAGGTCATTCTACAAATATATGCATTAAGCATACAGAAAGGTCCAAAACAACAACAACAACAAAAAAAAATAACCCAGTTAATTAAGCCATATAATTTATCTATCACCTATCATGACTGCAAATAGATACTGGACAATTTACATATAAACTGAAAAAAGGCAGGGCTTAAGTTAACAGAAGGGCTTTTGTGTGAGCAGTTATTAATTAAAAGTGAATAAATCATATCTGGATGTTTTCAGGATATGACAAATAATAAGTGTAAATGGGGCTTCAGTCACTGCTGCCCCATTCTGCTCAAATACAGGTGTGGCTACCTCGAGGTCATTATGACAACAAAGGTGAGGCACATACGATGCTGTGGGCGGAGGAGCTTGACCCAGTTGGCGTTTGTACAAGAATCCTTTTTGGGTACTGCTAAATGCTCACAGTCGGAGCCACCTGTCAATCGCAGAACAGGTCTTTGTTTAGGGTTTCTAGGATTTAATGAGAAGTTAGGATGGGATTAGGTTACATTTAAGTTGAGCTGAAACTTGACTGTTCATTTTCTCCACCCCATTGTGCATTGTTGTAACATTTCATTTTGTAAAGCTGTCTAACAAGTTGCCTTAGTTGACAGTCCTCCTCCCACTTCTTTTCTTGAAAGCGAAGCCAGTACAATGCATTCTTCATTCTATATCTCATCAAGACATTTAATATTTGAATTTTAATGTGAATGACTCTCTTAGTTACCCATTCCTTTACAAGTTAAGACCATGTAATGACTGACAAAACATAGCTTTAGAAGAGACGGTGTCAAAATAGCGGATTGCAAAAGAATCTTGTATGCAAATGATCTGGTGAAAAGAAAATTTCTTGTTTCCAAATCATGTTATCTGAGTGTAACCAAACTGGAATTTAACCTGCTGTCCTTAAAATCTTTCGGTGTAGGAGAGGTAGTGAGCAGAATACAACAATGTGTGAATCTCATCCGGCCCCTAGTTTTCTCATACCTGGAATTGCAGCGGCCCAGAGCTGGAGTCATTCTTTGTAAGCCGGCAGCAGAACAGTCAGTGTTTGTGCTGTCACAGCCTTTGGCACAGCTTTCCCCTTAAGAGTCATGAGGCCTCTGATACTTTTGCCCAGACATGTTCACTTCACTACAGGGCTGACTAGCCTTCATGCCACACTCAATGCCATTTTTTACCTCCACAGTTTATTTGTAAAGTTGAGCATGACCGCTGTTCTCTGTCTTTGATGATTTGGTGAAGTACAGAACAGGGCATGGATGACATAAATGTAATGTTGGACGTATACGTTGATTTTATGATTATAGTTGCCATTACATTTTTAATGCTCAAAGGCCTGGTATCAGGAGTTATCACTGATCAGATGACAGTGAGAGTGGATGGAATGTGTTTTCTCACATTTCCAGTCCTGGCCCTGGTTTCACACAAACCTCATCTTTGTGGCTTACAACGATGGACACTTGAAACATATGATAAGGCAAAAAAAAAAAAAAACCTCTTAAAATCTATTTAGAAATGGCTGGAGGCGACACTACAATTATAACTTTCTGTATGAAATTATCCACAGTTTGTTCCAATTACCTACAATTGGATCACATGAAAATGACAGAGCGACAGGAAAACAGCTCGCTTTCTCTGGCAGTACCAGTAAATAAACATGCATTCAGCAACATGAAAGACATTCCAATTTATTATTGCTCGAAAAAAGAGCAGACAACCCGTGGCGCCAACCATTTTTACATTTCTGTTTGTTCATTTGGAAGCCTTGTTCTTATTATACCTCTGAAAGGGTGAATCAGAATCACAGTTGCCAATGTCTTCCTCTGCAATGGTATACGTTAGATCACATAAGTAAAAGTCAACTATATTCATAAGTACCCTTTCTCTGTGACATGCTTGGCTCCTAGTTACTTTGCTGCAGTGTCAAGGATGTTGACTCGCTATGGTTTGAGGACTAGTAGAAAACATTCAGTTTGCCATAGTGATTTGCTAACTTCTCTGTTAATCAGCGATCTGTCATCACTTTGGTTGATTTGCAGCTCAACGCCAAGTTAAAGCCTCTGTCTCTGTTAATTCCTATCAGGTTGTGCAAGTTTGGTAATGGGCTTAGAAGGTCTCAATCTGCTAGCACAGTGAGACAAACTGTGCACTGTGCCATCCACAAATACTGGAGGTGTCTAAGTCCACTTATTGTGTTAACAAAGCATTATATGAAAATATTGTACCACAGAAATTGTGGAGGGGTTATTGCTGTACTTTAAGACCAAAACACCGGGTTCACTTTCTTTTTTTCCCCTCTCTCTCTAGGTATAAATGTGGTGTAAACATCTTTGCACAATGTACCTCCCATTTTACATGCTCAGCAGGGTTCTCAACACAGGCTCTGTCTTGTCTTTTTCATGAACAGCACATTGTTTAAACTCAAAGCTAGCAAGCTCAATACTTCATACTAATGCTAGTATAAATCAAGCAAATCTCACCTCACCTTTATTCAAACAGCTGGATCAGCACAAATCAAGTTCTTAACTTGGCTGTATTGAAAACTGTTCACCTTGCTTTAATATCACCCATGTTGTAACCGTTTAGCTAACTGGCTAATCGTCTAGAATGACGGTAATCTCACAACGATTAAAAAAAGGAAGAGGTATATGTCAGATTTGAGGTCTGTATTTCACACAAGGCTTCAGATATCCATTCTCTATCATGCATTCATGGCAGCAAGATGACTAGAATAAATTTCAGTGGGGTTGCACGGCCCAGCACTCTAATTACTGTTTCTGTTCCCACACTTCACTTAACTTTATAATTGGCTTGCCTTTTTCGCTGCCATTAATTACACGATTTCATATTCCATTAATGACTCTAAGAAAGAGACACACCTCACTTTTTCACACTAATTAACAGCTGCTTTGCCACTTTTCTACACAAATGTGTGAGCAACATCTCCCTTCTGTACCTCAGACCTTTCTCTCACTAACAAATGTGCTCATTAATTGATTTATTTCTCATGTCATATCCTGTTGTTTTTTTCCCTCTTTCTTTTATCAGCACCCCTACCCTTCAGAAGAACAGAAAAAGCAACTGGCACAAGACACCGGGCTCACTATACTACAAGTGAACAACTGGTAAGTCAATTGTACTTTTGTGTTTACATGCAATCAATAGCTTCGCCCCTGGCAAGCGGCTCTTAATGATTTGAATTAATACACTCCCTTCCCCCCACTTTTGCTCGCCCCTCCCATCTGTCTCCCACTTATCGCCTCATCTCCCTTTAAATCAATTCACCCAAAGGGATATTGCTGCCAGGATTTTTCCGACATTTTTATTTTTTGTTGGCTCATTCAAATATGAATCCCTGTGAGAGCAGCTACTCTTGCGCCTCTCTGAATCCTCCCTCAAAACCAGTCTGTCCCATTCTCACTATGACACAGGACTCTACGTCTCAGCCTAAGCAGCTACTGATTTTGTCGTTTCCACTGTTAAAAGTTCCGTAAAGTTTGACAGAACCTTAACAGGGGTGCATTTGTTACCAGAGAAGGCTATCAGCACATACTTACTGTTATTAGCCGTGTCTAATGAAGGGCCTGAGATAGGGAGGTGAAAACTAACAAAGGACGGAACGTTAAATGTAAAAACACAAAGAACAACCTTCACCGCATATTTCTTCTTGCCAGGCCCTCACATGAAATTCTGTTCACAAACTCACTTCGCTCTTGTTCTCTAAGTGTCAGAGATTGATATTGCCAAGGATCTGATTACATGCCCTAATCCATTTTGCTGAATAAACCGCCCTTGATGTAAGTGCTCCCAGTATGGGATGGGAGAGTTGCTTTAAAAACACATTCCGATACAAATTAGAAATCACAAATTATTAATTACTTCACAAAGGCAATCAGTAGCCTGATCATCCAAATAGCCAAATATGAAACATTAAACTACTTTAAGTTACAAGAGAAAAGCAGAATAAACTAGATCACGTATATACATAGCCATTTTTATAGAACGAGAAAACATGCATGCATACATTGAAAGCATGTTTCCGGCTGTTGTCATTGCAATGAGTTGGCAACTGTAATAATAATAATAATGTAAGCATCATGTCATTTGTACGTGGTAGTTGGAATTACTGTAGAAATTGGTTGTTAGAATGGGTGCAGTCTAATGTAGCTGCTGTGGATAGTGCTATGGAATGCCCATCTGAAAGTTGTTTGTACTATAGTACTTGTTGGTCGTACTATATATTTTTAATATTCATTAAAAATTCCACTAGCAATCATTGTTTTTACAAAATGCATTGCTAAACATATCACATTTAACTGTAATGCAATATACCTTTGCATCCTCATTACATAACATTGTTATTCCGTCAGGCTTCTCAAGCTTATTAACAACCAATCCCTTGCTATGTACACCAGATGTTAGGAGAGTGAGAGAGATGGGAGGCGTATTAAAACCCATTACACAAAATGTAATTTCTGACAACATAATCCTTAGCATTGTTCAGTTCGGTACCTTGGAGACAACCAGTGACTAAGAATGAGGATTAATTTACAAAAGTGGCCTATCAGTGGGACGCAGGCTGACGGACACAAGGGAATCTTGTTGGGGTTATCAATATCTATGACTTCACAACAACCCATGGGAGATCAATCTTTCGGCCATATTAGTTAGCAGAGAACACACAGGCAATTACTTCACACACTGTCCTCTCCTACCCCAGCATTTGGCTACTGGGCCGAATCACTGTGTAGCAGGGTTTGGTGTATGTTGGAAGAATAGTCACATTGCTTGTGTTTGTGTGGATGTGGGAGAAGGAGCACTTGTCTGAGAAAGTGTGTAAGCGATGAGCCAGAGGTGGTCAATTTAAGCGGTATTAACTGCTAAACCCTGCATGCTGGGATCTTGCAGACTTCTCTCAGATTGTGTGCATCAGTGTGGATGTGTTTGGATATGTGTGTAAGGGTGCAGATGACATGGAAAGTGTGTATGAAAACAGAGGGAGAGAGAGAGAGACGCTCAGCACATTAGGGGTTAGAGAGTAGGATCTGTCGTTTCATAGGCCCATGGTTGTGCTTAGTAGGAAGCTCACCATTGGGTGTCTCCATGGCAACCCCTGGTGATGTTACCTCCTGACCTGCTGATTTTTAGAGGCAATTTCCCTAGCTGTGATTCTATTTATCAGACAAGTCAAAGCACTGGGCCAATACAGCTTATTTCCAACATACAATACTCGTGCAAGATTTACAAGATAAATTCCAGCATTCCACTCTAGCATGCAAGCATATAGATTTAATTTGCATAGCATACAAGTCCATATCATTTAGCCATATCTCTGAACAAAAATTTTGTTGATTATAGGACTTTAGGGTGAACATGTGGAAACCACAATGTGACATCAGACAAACAGCTAACAGATGGAGCTAGACAAGAGACCAGCCGAAAATGATGGCTTCCTTAAGCCCTGCTCTCATAGACTTGTTAACACACATGTATGTGTCCATTATTGATGAAGACTCCGAGAATCTGCAGGCTGATGATTAAATAAAAAATGCTAAAGGGCACGTGGGGTGCGGATCACTTATGAATTATTGGCACTAACATAACGTGAGGGACTGCTGCAAATCTGGGTCCACGTATTAACAATCGACCCGTGTGGGTGTGTGCGTGGTTTAGTCAACATGCTTTGAGAGTGTCTGAAAACTATTCTTCAAATCTGGACGATACGCAATAGACGTACACTTAGTCACACCCTTATGGACACCCTTACGCACACATGAGCACAGACGCACCCGCGGACACGCATGAGCACACAGAGACAGCCTAAGACGAGGTGAGCGAATGTGGCATCGAGGAGGCATCGACTGTGGGATCTATTTTTGGAGGGAGATGTCAGAACTTTGTTAGGGATTATGTATAACCCCATAATGATGTGAAGGCACAGCCAGTCGTTCGACATACAGAATGCAAAACTTTCATTGAAATGATGGTAGAGTAAGAAAAAGAAAAGATGCAGAGAGAAAGAAAAGTTTTAGCCTTTGACGATAAGAGAAGGCATTCTCAGAACACTCCATAAAGATCAGTGATGTAAAATCAATGGGCGGGTCATCAGGTTTCACGTGTTGCCCGTTCTTCCCTTCCTGACGGAATTTAATAATCCCTTTAAAGATGCTGTTTAAACCTTAGGGATGGATTGTTTTGTCAATAAGGCGGCTTTTATGAACGTCTTAAAAGCATGGAGTGAAGTGTGGCGGGGCTACTTTAGAGAAACAGTGTCCACACACCCTGGATCAGGTTTCTGTGCCTGAGAGAAAAAAGGAGGGAGAGCAAAATAAAGAGAGAGAACTGGATGACTGGCATGCTTCACTTCTCTGACAGCCAAGCCCGCCCATGTCAAGAGAAGTTGAAACTTGTTCAAGAAAAGCTCTGGATAATTGCTCGATGTGCTCTTCGTGTGTAGTATCTGGCAACGTTCTGATAGCTTCGGGGAAAATGTGACCCTTGACCCAGTAGGTATCTTGGATAGGCAGTTTTACCTATACAAAAGCAAAATCACAAATGAGATCTGTGTGGTATATCAATGGTTTCACCTACACCATGATGAGACTTAAATGGAAAGCAAATGGAGACTTGCTTGACAGCAAAGATTAAAGTTTATTTTCAAGACAAATTTATACTTATATAAAACATAGCAAGGAACTCCATTAAGTCTATCACAGAGCAACATCTGGGCAGTAAAATTTTCCTTTGGATTTTATGTGTGTTTACTAAATCCATAATTCTATATGTAGTGTACACTGACAACTTAGTTGCTTAAGGTGAGCATGCATGCATATGCGTAAGTCTCACTGTTCATGCATGCATGTGTGTGTGTGTACGCAACAGCGGCCCAAAGGATGCAAGCAGGTCTGGGTGAGATGAGCCATAGCCCATGTCCCGGAGCGGCCTTCACACAGCCTTCCTGTCAAGGTGCTTTAGCGTGAATATCCATGGCCTTTCAACAAAATACTAACACACCCTGGGGTCAAACCGCCAAACAAAAGACATATTTACACCAGTGAGACACAGGCATGCAGCCCTATCTACACCCTCAAAATCCCCTGCTACATCAGGCGGAGATGGAGACATAGTGGAGAGCTCAGCTCCATGAAGCTGGATAGATATAAGGATTGTTTGCCTTTCTGCACAGTTGGGCTTAGTCTGTTCTCAAGTGTTTAACAATTCTGCCATACTGGAATTTCAGCACTTGCTCAGACCTGAACTCTGTGTTGTGTCAACAGCAGACAAGTTGGAGTGGTTTTGTGTGTCTGTGTGTGTGTGTGTGTGTGTGTGTGTGTGTGCACGCGCATGCGCATGCATTTAGTCATGTGAAGTCGTTTGTAATGTGTGTTGGGCCGCATGTGTGTGCCTGAGTGTAAACGAGACCAGCACAGTTAAAATAGTTTCTTTGTTTCGGAGAGAATGCGTCTATATGTGGAGATATATGTGCATGGATTGCTCTTTGGCAGTAGTTGTCATAGGATATGTGCATGTGTGTATGCATGCATTTGTACAGAGGCTGTGAACCATACAAGGGTGCACCCCCCCTTTTCTCTCCCTGTCTTACATCACAACAGGCTCCAGGCACAGCCTACATTTTTTCTTCTTTTCTCTACTTTTTTATCCTGTCTTTTGTGGGGGAATGTGAACATGACAGACGGAGGGTGGATCGGCACTAGAGCATATTGGTTATGTTTATAAATCTAGGAACAGATTGGACCGCTGATTAGCGAGCCGACCACTGATTAGCTAATGAGCTTTTAGCATTACAGTGATTGCAAGGTCACGTTGAACTTCACCCCTCCAAACAACAACCACAAAAATATACACGGTAGAGCGAGTAACACTTCATATATGCATTCTCTACATATGACGCAAGTATAAAGAATAAATATGAACATTATTTGCCCTAGCCATATTATCTGCACTTTTAATTTCACCAAATGAAATTTCACAAAATGAAAACGAAAATAATGAAAACTCCTATCTGTCATTGGTTGGATAAACAGATTTTTATTTTATTTTTTACATCATGGCAACACTTACTTATTAAAAATAATAAATATAAATATAATTGTGCATGAATCAAACAGTACCATAGTACTGCATATAACAGAATACCCAATGTGATATCAGCATGGTGCCATCACAGTTTTTGTAAGAGAAGCTGAAGCAGCAAAGTGACTAAACTTGTCAGACCACAAATCTTAAGCTTTCATTTATGTTCTCTACTGGCTATTCAAATTAACATACCATCAGGTGTTAAACTAAAACAATTTTTTTTTTTTTTTTTACTCAGGAAAATTCCTGGTTCCTGGTGCATGGTTAGTAATGCCAGTCAGAGCTTACATGTAAGGTCTTGTATGTGTGTCAATAGTACTGGTGGTGCCAGCATGAGCTCTACAGTGCCCGGCAGAGACCACCACAGTGACAGCTAGGCGGAGGCCCCATTAAACCTGCCGCCGTGATGTCATTTCCTCTCTAATGTGCCATGTGCTGCCACACACATGGCTGCTAGTTGACGTCCCAACACTGTGCGGTTGTTCGTTTGCATGTTTGCCCAGACAGAGAAGCAGTGCGTTTGGCTCTGGCATCAGGTTGCACGAAGAGCCCTCAGAAATAGACGACTGCATGGAATGGAGGGTGTTCCAATGTTGTGTTTGTGAAGGGGGCATATGATGGTGCCCTCCCTCTCTGATGTATTATTGCTCTATTTCTCTTGCTCTCTCTGGGCTGGGTGGGGAATCAGAGGAGAGCAGGCAGGTCATGTTCATGCCAAGAATGACCTCATAGTCCCCGGCTCCAGAAGAGTAGGGAACCGTCTCTGAAGCATGTCCAGCACCTCGCAGCAGTTGCACTCTGCTTTGTTTTACGGTGGTCGTTTGAATGCCGCAACGGGGGTTGATCACAGCAATGGTCTCCTCTCGCCTCAAGCTGGAGGTTTCCTGGTCTGAAGTCTGCATATGTCTTCCTGGTGGCTGCGTTGATCTTTTGAGCAACTCGTAGTGATCTTTACTGCACCCCTCCCTCCTTCTTACAGACCAGCAATGTGTTTATAAAGTGTGTTCCTTAGCCCCCAGGCGGCGGCCCCACTCTTTAAAAGCAGCTTTAGAGGGGACTTCACAGCCCTGTTAATGGAAAGGTTTCGACTTTGTTTGGTGAGCGGAACTTGTGGGGGTGCACTAGGGGTGAGTTTGCTAAAGTAATGGTCAGCCTCTGTTGGAGGGGGGCTGATGCAGTAGGGATTAAACCAGCCCCTACTTGAGACTTCCCCAAAAGCCCCCTTTACATCTCCTCTGTTTTCTTTGGGCAAGCTGTTTTGCTAGAGTGGACCAGGTAATCCCGGTAAAGTTTGGGAATCTCTGGCCACATACACACTGCAAAGTTTTCGGGATGATGACTAGATTTAAATGTGAGATTGAATTCCCAAAATTAGTGTTTGGCATGCAGATGATCTAGATCTCAAAGTTGCATGCGAGAAACCTGGAAAACACCAAGTTTGGGATTAGCTGGTGTAAGCAACTACAGCAAAATCTGCAAATATGTCAAGACAAATGCCTATGTTTCTGTGATTTTCTAGTACCACACCTCAGATAAGCTGTAAGTGTTTAGAAGAATAACATCACCGTACTAACAACTAGTTCGCATTCATGGCTCCTGCTTCCCTAGACCCAGTAGTGTGGGTTCTTCTTATGGGATTCCACCAACGCAGGCCAGTCTAAGAAGCAGCGGAGGGGCAGAGGGAGAGGCGATGTTATTAAGAACGTAACAAAAGGGTGAGAAAGGCAGGAATATGCAGTGCAAGGGGAGGAAGAGGGATGTGATGTGGCTGAATGGAATTGTCTGAGGTGAGAGATGCAAACGGGTGTTGGAAGTTGGTCCTTTATGTATGCCCCATTCCCCCTTGTCTGTCTTCAGCAATGGAACAGGTTAACGGCACTCCTCCTGGGTTGCTGTGCTGATTAAAAGAAGTGTGTAAATGTATGTATAAGAGAGTGTGTGTGTGTGTGTGTGTGTGTTTGTGTGTGTGTGTGTGTGAGTGAGTGAGTGAGTGAGTGAGTGCGAGCGGGTGGATTGGGGGGAGGCAACAGTGTAAATGGAATTTGTGCAGCAAACAGCTGGACTAGTTTATTTAAGCACAGGCAGGCCATAGTGACTGACCCTAGATTGACTTGGAAAGAGGAGGAGCCAGGGTGGACTTTTATGACTTTAGGTTGAGATGAGATGCTTGTATTTATGAAATTTGCCTTGAGGCATGTCAACATGTGAATAACTAATTACTTAAGTAAATAGATCTCCAGAGCAGATACTGATAATAAAGTTGGTTTTACCAGAGGGGTCTTATTGCATGATTAGCTAGTTGAATTATAGCAGTTAGCATGCGTGGGGGAAACTACTTCAAAAATGTTGTTTGCCAAGATACAAGCTGCACATTATTTAAAATTGTTAAACTACAGTTGAGCTATAATTTTGAAAAAGTAGTTATTTACATTACAAGCTAACAAAACAAACTAGATCGTAGCTAATTAGGGAAGCAATCTAATTTTAAATGTATAACTATTTGATGATACAATTAAATACAATATAAACTGAACCTATAAATTCATAGCCAAAAAACAGAAAGCACACTAATTTAAACTGTTTCCATAGTAATGAACATAAGCTTTTATGAAATAATTTGCTTCATATTTGAATTTTTTGTTTGTTTGTTTGCTTTGTTTTTTATTAAAAAATACCTAAAATGTCATAGGGACTCAAATATTTATTTATTTTAGATGGAACAAATCAATTGGTATTACTTTATGCATGAATATTACTTAGTTTGATGTGTGTTCACAATACAGTGCAACACTGAAAACGGCAATGTAGCATTGTCACAAAGCAACTTGTAACTGGAAAACTACAATGTTTTGAAAACATTTGAACTACCTTCACACTACTAAAAGGTAGTATTTAGCTATTTTTAGCCAGTTACGTCTCAACACAGAGTTAGCACAATGACTAAATCCATAATTTTAACTGATAATTATCTTAAAACCATAACATCTTTTACATCTTTTCTTTTAATGCATATTTTTACTGAAGATTCCTGTAGAGCCACAGATGCAGATCCAAATCATCAGATCATTCTATTCCATCGGTATTATGGATATGCCTGTTTGTGGGTTTTTAATATACATGTAAATGTAGCTGAGTGTGTTGAAATGCGATTTCATGAGTGAATTTGGTCCTCCGTAGTCATGCATGCGCCCCCTCACACAGTTTACATCTGAGAGAGAGGGAACGAGCAAAGGAAGGGGGCATTTCTTCAAAAAATGACGTACTTCATATGCATTTAGATAGACATACTGAAATATAACCTTTTGTATCTTCAATCTGGATCTTTCCAGCAACTCTTATTAAATTATTCCCTAATTGGTCACGCAACAAAGGCAGCTGATGAAAAAGACAATTTCTTGCTTTTAATTGGCCATTTCACGTGCTGCTCGTGCTACACCTGTGCGTTTGTAATGAGAGTGGGATATTAGCAGAGGCCCTGGCAGACCCGACAGAGATAAGATCAACTGTTAGTAAAGGCGGGAATGAGCAAAACCGATCCAACATGTTACGAAACACACATGCGCTAAAAGAATGAGAAGAATCAAGTCTCCGTCCAGGTTAATTTGGCTCATAAACACTCATTTCAGTCTTTTTTTCTCAACCTTTTTTGTAAAGCTGTGTATTTTTAACCCTCCTCTTTTTACCCTACTTTGAAGGTGGCACTAGTGGCGTTTTGCTTTAAAATAGCCCCCCTGTCCCAAGCTAGGGCTGAATAGTTGGCTTCATTGTGTGCCTATGGGAAGTAGAAACTGAACAGGCCATAAACGCAGTCCTATAGTGTGGAGAGGTCGCATAAAGGTGAGCTTTTACTTCTAATGGAGGCTCCAGCTTTAGCCTGGCCCGTATGGTTCTCTGCTCCTTTTGATTGCCTTCTTAACCGTCAGCGCCAGGGCGTCCGCCTGGCTCACAGAACAGAGCCTGACCGTTCTTTTTCTTTTTCCTCACACTCCTAAACCCCCTCCCTCACCCTCGCCACCTCTCCATCCCCCTGCCTAGTATTGTGTAGCACTTATCCTTTGTTCCAGCTTTTGGCGCATCTGGCCTTAGATATAAGAATGAACGAGAGAGGAAGCTTAAGATACCTTTTATGAAAAAAGAAAGAACAGCCATTTACACAAAAAAAAAGCAAGCAGAAAAAAGGCAGAGGGAGAGCGAGTGAGCAAGGGAGGAAAATCCAAACAGCAGAGGTCAGCAGATAGACAACAGTGCCCCCCCTTTGACCCCAGCCTGAGATGAAGGCAGTAAAAGGAATGCCTAGCCTGAGACTCCCCCTGCTCTCCAGCCCGCTGCTGGTGATAAAACTCCAGACATTCTCTCATTTGATGGTGCACTGCCATGTCAATACATTCCTCCCCTGATCTTTTTTTTTAAGCCTTTAAGGTGATGTCGTAGAGTGATATTGGTGATATGAGAAAGTTGTGATCTCTGGTAAAATAAATGCAAAGAAAATAATAATTAAAATTTTACACCATGAGAGACAATCTATTACAGTAATATTACCATGGGTAAACATGAAGAGTTCTTTAAAATCACATTAATCAAGGTATGATTGGATGACTCACAAAAAAAAAAAAAAACCTTATTGTTCAATAGTAACTTTTATTTAAAGAATTGTTAAATTTATATAATAATTATTATATTGTGTATGATAATTATATATATAGTAATAAAGTTAATTATCCAAACTGCAGGTGGTTTACAGTTGCATTTTCCAATGGCTTAAACATAAAAATTTAGAGTTGGAATGATCCGTTTTATAATTAATATAGAAGAAGCTTAGCAGATGCCTATGTGAACATTTCTTTGTCTGTTAGCCCTGCTCTTTCTCTTTATCTCTCGCTTTCTCCCTCCACCCCATGCTCTCCTCCCTTGCTCTACTCAGCCTGAAAAGAGTAGCAGGGCTATTGTTTCCTTAAAAGTCTACTAATTCCCCCCTCAAAGGATGAAATGGAAGTGTCCAACTGTGGTAACAGCAGGAGGACATAAATCAAGTTGGAACCCCTGAGCATAGTCTCCTGGAGGTGACCAGGGTCACAGGGTCACTAGAGGGGATTTAGGCTGAACAAGGCCAGAGCACTCCGATGTATGGTGCAAAGAGGCTGGGGGTCAGAAGCTACAGGGGCCAAATATGTTTTTGTCACAAATGTTATGCATAATACGCAGAACTGCAGAGCAGCCTGTTCTTTTTGGCGGGGGAAAAAATCTCCTCATTGAACCCACAGTTTCATTATTCTCCACCTAGGGAGACAGAATGAAAAAGAAAACATGGCTTGTACTTATGTTCTTTGACAATGCAACACTTTTCTGTTAGCAAACATTTCCTAAACACATTAATTCCTGTGGTTCATATCTACTGTCTTACATCTGGCAACAGGGTTTGAATGGTCCAGTGGTTTAAAATAAAGTTGTTAAAAAAGAACTACATAAATAAAGGAAAACACCACTTTCGGCAAAGTGCTATTGTGCTCTTCGCTTAGTAGGCAATATATATTAAGCTAGCACAAGTTTGTACAAGTCATAAGCTTTGTGAACATTTCTGTGTTATGGAACAACTCTCCGACACTCCCACTGGAGTACTAGAGGATTAGAGAAAAAAATCCCTCAATTACCCCTCTGATTAGCTATCTGTGCTGATCTGGACAGCAGCAGGCTTGGACGTGAATGTGTTTACAGAAAAAGATAGCAAAAACTCCAGTGACTTTTCAGTCATATGTTGCATCTTGTTTTTTTTACAGGTTCATTAACGCAAGAAGAAGAATAGTGCAGCCCATGATCGACCAGTCCAACCGTGCAGGCAAGTCCCCCATAGTTTCTGTATTCAAGTCCCGTAGACGAAAGCCCCCTGCAAGCCATGCACCCGGAGGCCCACCTGCCGGTAAATACTTAGCCCAGCCTGGATGTCAACAATGATTGACCACTAAAATCCATCCAATTAACCCAAAGCACTAATCACGCTGACTTGGGCACTATATAACCCAGTGACGAAGGGAAGCGAGCAAACACGTACGATGGATTAAAGTATTGAAACCTTCCTTTATAACTACAACTGGATCTTCTCTATCCAACTTATTATACTGGAGAACTGTGGAGAGTTGTTCGGTCAAGTACAGTTAATATTAATATTTTATTTTTGAAGTGGCCATGTTTGCCTCCAGCTCAGTTCTTCCTGTTAGCAAACAGTGCCCCTGGTGCATGGCTTGTTGTGGACTGCTGTAAATGTTATTACCTGTAATAAGGTTCAGGGGGCAGGGTAGCATTAGGGACTCAGTAAAGTTCAAAGGCATTCATTGGGGTTGAGCTGTTGTTTTGACCAAATAACCCCCCAACACACACACACACACACACACACACACACACACACACACACACACACACACACACTTCGAAAAGCGTGAACTCACGGTAAGTACATCTCAATTAGCTTGTGTGTGAAGAAAAAAAAGAGATAACTTTGGTTTTCCTTCATTTTTTTTTTGGGGGGGGGGGGTTGTCTAAAAACGTTTCCTGTATTACAGAATATAGGCTTAGCTCTTTGTTCCCAGTACTTAAGCTTCATTGGGCACGTTCTGTCAAGTGTTTTATCTCTCATGAAACCCAAAGAAACTGTGTGAAATGCCTAAGTCTGCATGTGTGTTAACAGATTATGTTTCTCCTGCGACTTAAACTTAATTAAAAGCACTAATTGACCACTGTTCGTTTCCCCTACATTCCCTCACCATGCCCTCCTGCAGTAAGTCAAGGAGCTCCCTACAACCCAGATGGTCAACCCATGGGAGGCTTCGTGATGGACGGCCAGCAGCACATGGGAATCAGACCACCTGGTAAGACCTTGGCGTGTCTTCTCCTCTGACATCTCCCACCTTCCCACTAGCCCCCTCCTTCTCTTCCGCACTACGTTCTTTCTCAGTCTGATTCTAAGACCCTTGGTTTGCACAGGTGTGGTCTAATGCATGACACCCCTTTGTCCTTTCATGTTTCCTTTCTGAGACCTTTGCTTTCTAATACCCATCTTCCCAGAAGTTGCTCTTTTCTCTGAATCTAAGCCTCTTCCAACCTGTGTAACTGGTCACTGTTGCTAACCACTCATCCCCTCCCACCTCACCACTTAAGCTGCAGGATTTATCCAAAGCCAGGATTCCTTCCAACCTTTAGCCTTTGAATGCATTATTTACTTGTTTGTTTACTTATATTGTCTTATTTGTACCGTATGGTGTTCTTCTCTTTTCCTTTAATTAACTGGGAATTGTGCTTTTGTTTCTTGACCTCCTGTCTCTGAGCCGTGGTCTGTTTATTTTCTCATCTTTCGGCTCTTCTTCGATTGTTTTCTCTCCTTCTAGGGCCTATGAGTGGGATGGGCATGAATATGGGCATGGAGGGACAGTGGCACTACATGTAACCTTCTAGTTAACCAATCGCAAAGCAATGGGGGAAGTAAGTACAAAAGCAGGGTCACCAAGCATCCATAATTTCTGACATGTTTTCAGCGATTAATTTGAGTTGCGTCTACAAAATGGGTGAAACAAAAATGTCTCTTTTCCTCCAGACAACAAGTTGCTTTCTCCTGCTTACCAATACTAATATTTCCTGTACTTGTGGGTTACAAGCTCCGATCAAGAGTTTGTGTGCTTGTGTACGTGTGCGACCTGTGCTGCCCTTTCTTACTTCTGAACATTTTTGGCCATGTTACTAAAGAGTGCATAGAGTCATATATAAAAAGAGGAAATGAGTGTGGGCGAAAGAGAAAGAGAGAGAGAGCAGGAGGAGGAGGAATAGCTGTGTGGGGAAAGAGGCAAATGGAGGGTGGGGGACTGAGATTGGGGTTTTGGTCGGAGAAGGGGAGGGGTGTGTTACCATAGCAACAGACTGATTGGCAAAATGTAAGCAGTCTGGAGCAGTGCAAGGAGAGAAAAGTGCATGTCCCCAAAGTGTCATAAATATGTCTCCCTACAGTTGATGCATGAGTTACATTTATACACCAACCTGCGAGGCAATGCACAAAGAATCGCTCTCACCCTGCAGCCAAATACATAGCCACACATTTGGAAATTATGTCAGTCTTCCATGGAATGTTTTAGGTGGAGCTGCTTCTATCGACCCTGGCTTGGTCCACTATTTTCTTGTCTGTCTTTCCTAATAGGATTACTAATGGCAAAGGCAGGAAAGATGAAGGAGTGCAAAATGGAGGTGTGCACAGCAGGGTACACAGCTTAGTCCAGCCTAATTGACTATATCCAAATTAAATATGCCATCACAAGCGGTGTGACAAATGGATTTGACTTATTCTGTATACAAAAATAGCGATCATTAATGCAGTCAAGCACAGAATACCTCTGTTGTCAAAGAGACTCTATACCGCACTGTCTTTAACCGAGAGACATGGGCTGATAACACAAGCTCTGTGCTTTAAAACATCACGTACCCGCTTTGTGTGTGTATCTAAACACTGAAAGTGTTTCCCGGTGTCCAAATGGCTGCGTACAGCAGCTGCCATAGTTCCCAGAAAAGACGAGAGAAACCTGCTTTAAACAGCCTCAATTTGCTTGCCGAATTCTGTAATTGGGCCACGTGTGGAATCTTAGATGAGATGGGTTGAGGGGAAAAAGAGAGCGATTGAGAGGGGGAAATGGGGAAAGAAAAAGAGGCAGAGTGTGACAGAAATATGTCGCCATGGTGAAGAATGCCTGGTCTTTATGGCTTCATAGCTGAAATTTCCTAGCTTGTCTAATTTAAATATTGTTACTATAGTTTCTAGGTCAATTAAATGTAAGTGATGTGTTTTATACGTCGCGACCAATTAAATTAATAGGTTATTACAAAAAAAAAAAAAAAAATGTTATCTTATTTGATTAAGAGACCAGGGCTTTATTATATTTTATAAGCAATTTTCATTAGTTGAGGAATTCTCCTCAAGGCGAGATTAAGCAGTTATTTGCTGGGAAGTCCCAAGACCTGAAATTAAGGTGTTCCAGGCAGTCACACTGCAACATTTCTTAAAACCAAAGCCAATTAAACCTACTTAGCAAAGCGTTATGCTTTCTGCCCATGATGATTATAGAGCTTATAGCTCTCCGAAACAATACACCTGTCAGCGCGGATAAAGCCTAGCTACTCAAGCAGAAGAGGTTGAGTCTTTGATAAGCGAGGGAACAACTGTTTTATGACCATTTCCCCCTGTACCGCTCTTTGTGTTTCGTCAACAAAATTAGCCAAGAGTGGCCAAAATTTTTTCATTTTAATTTCAAGACAATAGAGAGCGCAGAGAGCATTAATTATGGGCATATGGACAAAAATGTCGCCCTCCCCGTCTATACTTGGACACAGCTGGTATGCTTTGGTGAGCTGGAAGCTCTGCTGGAGACTCCTTTGTCTGAAATTTCATTCCTCCCATTCATTAAGCAGAAGTTTGTTAACCTTTTGCAGGGTCAAGGTACCCATTTTTCTGCTCTGAACTTTTACTTTTAAGGGGGAAAGGGTCTTTGGGGATTTGGCTCCTGTATTGTCCATGTCAAACATCCCCTGTTGATTCGGTCCCATGGCACCTCTGAAAATAGACAGGCAAGGAACTCAATGTATTGATTGACTTATTAAGTGAAAAACCACATTTGCAACGTCTGCCCTTTTCACATCCAAGCATTGCTTTTCTGATAGACTGGATGTTTTGCTTCCTCACCAAACAACGTGTTCAAGGATTGAAATCAAATACAGTTGATGACCCCTCAAAAGCTCGGGTCAGTCCTTTAGTAGTAAATAATTGCAGGGGCATACAGATTACCGCTTCAGTGCTAGTGCAAAACACCAACCATTATATATGCCATGCTGAAGCTGAAACCTAAAGACCTACAACCAGGGCAATAACAAAAGCTGTTTTTTTTTTGTTTTTTTTTATTTCAAGTTTAACTTGAGGTTGATTTGTTGCTTTGTATTGCCGCTGTCACAGGGTTAGTGGCCTTTCTGCTCATGGCACGTGCAGTCACCCAGGTGTGGCCTCTCAAGTGACGGCCTTTGTAAATTTTCACCTTTCGTCTTTAATTTAAGCACAATGGTGGCGTTTCTCTGAGGGGCTCTCAGAGTGAGCCACAGACCTTTGCTCATTGTGTTTAAAGTGAGATAAGTGAGGGGAGAACGTAGAATAAAGGCATGGCTTATTTTACCTCATTTGTCATTGTTGCGGCTTCCTCTGGCATAAAGACTTGGCTCGTGGACACACAGCAGTTCATTTCCACCTATGTGCCATTTAGTGTTAGACTTTCATTTATATCATTTATCAAAAGTACAAACTTTCCTAGCATGTGATTAAAATTCTGAGAGAGAGTAGATTTATGGAAGAAAAATTGTTGTAAAAATTATCATGTAAAAAAAATAAAGCCAGTGCCTTTTAGAATATAAACACATCATAGTCACAGTTATCCAGTGGTGAGCCAGTTTTATAGATTTCAGCACAGCATTGTTCTTTGAGATTCATATAATATTAGCTAATTAAGCCTAATAACAGCTACATATTGACCTTCTGGTTGACCTCAGTGAAGGACAACCTTCCGGTTGACTAGTCAGGTATGACTGTGGCGGATTCCAGACCTGATGGATGCGACACTGAGTACAGATCCCTGGTGCAAGCAGCAGCAAAGTGCTATGTTCAGGCCAGTAAGTTAGTCCCTAGAGAGCCACCCTCTCCCACTACACGGATTCCTCTTCTAGTCTCTTCCCATTCATTACAGAGGACAGTCCTCTCTCAAAGGCTTCTCTTACAACCACATGACTCATATGCTTTCTGGTGCTGTGATTGTAGAGTCAAACCTTCCATGTAAAGGAAACGATTGGTTTGATGACCTTCCAAAATATAATAAT